>NC_057772.1:14809153-14941741 GCF_014825855.1 Bombus pyrosoma | reverse complement strand
CATCGACAGCGCATAGACAAAAGACTGCGACGAAGGCAGGCCATAAACAGTCGAAAGGCGACGTTGGCTTCAGGGTTTTTCAGTTATAGAGTAACACTGCTAGCGTGCGGATCTGGACCAGCTCATATTATTATTTCAACTTTTGTATCTTTTTCACTTCCGTATTTCAAATATATTTTCTACCTTATAATTTATCCACACGTCTCTCTCATTATACATCTAATAACCTCAACATGAACATAGCAACATATGGCGAATTTTAACTCTGAATCGGCTCATGCGTTTCCGTCTGGCCTATGGTTCCCTTTTCTACTGAAACTTCGAGTGCTTTGTTACGTTTGTTAAACGAATTGCAGTGCATTCTGAAGCGCTAGACGCTAATGACTCTTTCCGAAGGAAAGTCATTTGTTTCCAAATTACATAAATTATCTCGGTAGCAAGCAATGTTTTAAGTTGCATTGATTGCATTAGTCAAATTGGTAGTAATCATTTAAAGAATTTGATTTTCCCTATTTTATCCTTCGGTCAGTTTTCTTAAATTTCACTACGAACTCTTCGAATAATCCAATAATCCAAAAAGTCCAAAGTAAAATGTAATCCTAAAAACTAGCAAATATTTTTGGCTATATCAAAACACTCAAATATTCTAGTCCAGAAAAAATCTAACTTCCTCGATAAATTGTAATATTCTAATGTGTTAGTCAAACACTGTAACTCCCTTCGCTCGAAACTTGAAATAATAATATTGCGCGAGTAAATCCTTTGGTAGTAACAATGATAGTTAGCGACTTAATTGAAAGGTATCGATGTGGCAATTATACGGAAATAAGGATCCGCCTTTGTCTGCGTTCTGTGGTGCACTCTACTCGAAATTCTATGCCCTATGCGCCAGAATTCTGCGGTTATTGGAGCACCACGGGGACAATCATCCCCTGCAGCGAGAATATCTTCCTTTGGGGCACGAATACATTATGCGTACAATCCACGAAAGATCTTTTGAAGTAAATTTGAATAATAAAGAATTTTAAGTCCTTACAGGGATGAAAGGTTTGTAGATGCTAGAATAAGATACGCTCGCTGCGAAATACGTACATAGCTTAGCTTCTTTTGCATAATTTTGTAAATGCGAAAATTTGAAAATTTCATGAAGCAATAAGAAAATCAGATTCAAATAGAAATATTCATAACTTATTTATATTCGCTTCTTTCTGATTTAGAAAAATATGTTGGTGGATGTTAGTTAAACGTTAAACGTACTTTCTGATACATTTTAGCTCTAAATCACCCGAAACTTTCTTGTCTGAATAATAACGGGCTTTTCTGTTGAAGCACCGCGATCTTCGATGTCTTCAAACGAAGTTTGGAATAAATTCGAAGGCACAAGACGTTACTGTATCATTTTCCCACAGAAATTTAATTATTTTAAGATTCTATGAAGTAACGCAATGCTTGTAATATTTCCATGAATTTGATCAAGTCAATTATTCTGCTCGAAGAACGTCGAGGATTAGATTAAGCTGATACAACTTTGATTGCCCATTGTATGGAGGAATATGTAATCTTACTTGAAAATGTTTAAACTCACCATAGCGTCCTTCTCGTTGTAATGAAGATATTTTGCCCACTCGACCCGAAATCATCCAAATATCGGCCGGTTGCATTGTCATGTACCAAACCGAGGCATCGATTAGCCCATTTCTGTGCAGCTTTACCCAAACCTGGATGCCACTTCTGAAATAATATAACATTTCCTGGTTATATTACGTGTCATATACTTCTGTTCATAATTATTAGAGAATCATCGTTAGAGACACTTATAATAGAATAAGAGACATTTATAATAAATAAATAAATACGCTTGTTAAATGTTTAGGAAATGAAAATCTTTAAAAATTGTCATTTGATTTGTAAACTAAAAAACCAGCGAAGAGCCATCTCCTCAATTGTTAAAATTCCTTAATCAATTTTCGATGTATTTACGTTATACCTAGAAAACAGCAGTAAGCATGAGAAATATAAAAAAGGCATTGCCCAGCTATTTTTGAGGACGAAAATCCTTTTAAAGCACAATCTCAAATGGCCTCATAATCAGCACGATCCCTTCACATCCACCTTGCGATACAATCTCCACAGAAATTTATCGAAGAACCCCTCCGTAGGTTCCCTCCATGAAACGAAAGCGACTGTAACCAAGTGCCACTTCGTTTATTCGGAGCCCGTTAATTTTCACCCCGGTATCACTTCAACGCGAGAGCGATCCGAGTTTCCTCATAAAAATTTATAACTCGCCACGACCTTACGATACTCGCGTCCGGCCATCGAACGGCGACGTTAAGTACTTTTACGCGAACGTCCCGAAGAGGGAAGGACTTTTCTCTACGAGCCCCGCGAATTTGCCAGGCCCGTTCTTCACGTGAAGATTGGAACGATACCGTGGCGTCGTGAATGCGTCGTCGCGTCGGCATCGTGGCGCTATGCTCGTAACGAACCGCTCGTAAACGAGAGTTTATTAAGATGTACTATTTATTAGAGGAACGCGGATATGTTTACGTAGGTACTAGTGGCATTAGGCACTGTGTGAACTCTTCGAGATGAAATCTTACGCCTCGGTTACTATATTAAATATTAAGCAATAGTTTATTACTTTATTTAAATTTCGTGAAATTGTAAAATCTAGGAGGAAGAAATAGCGATGAAATAGTATCAAAGAAATCCTTGAAACTACATTTCATGGCGACAGTATTAAAAAGCAGAATTTGATAATGTAAAATGATCGCAGAAATTGCAAATAAAATGTCATGCTGGTGCATAAATTAAAAATTCAGAAAATTTCCGTGAAACTTAACTTTCTTCCTGATTAAGCGTGTGACAAATGCAAATAAAAAATCATCCAATTTTGTTCCGTTGAAATTTTACAGAGCCTTTGCACGATACAATTAGTTCAATTATCTTATGTCCGTGTAGTTGAAACAATTACAGAACATCGCGAGCAGGATGCGTTAATGGAATGAAGCCTGCATTTAACAAATGAAATCCAACTTTGAAATAAAGCAGTCTGTGTAATTTGTATTAAACAGAAATTCCAGATAAATCTGCATATTCCTGCAACGAATTCGTAGAACGAGTTAGAGTCAATTGTAATTTATAAAATTAGTTTCGTTAGTCGGCAAAGATATCGTTTTCCTCTTACATACTTTCTTATACTTAAGGAAATAGATTCGTTTTTTATTGGCGTTTTTGACATGAAATGATATTAAGCTTTCTGTAGATGTTTTTTAACGTAATCCTCATGGAACCAAAAGTGTGAAATCCACCTATGAATGAATGAAATTATACTTTTATACGCGCAATATAATCAAATTTAATTATAAAATAATAATTAGTTACAACACTGTACTAATTATCTTCAACAAGAAATATCTTGGAAGAATCTTGTACAGGAGTTCCAACAAATCTGTAATTACTTATATGAATTCTTTCTCCTTTAGGATAGGTGAACACTCTTGACCACTGTTTCGCTTCATGTTTGGCTATTATACTACAATTATTTTTGTCATAAACTGACATTTAATATAAATTAGTAGAATTCTATGTCAGAAACTAGTACCACAGAAGAGTAAAATTAGCTTTAGCTCGTAAGAAATATAAAAATTATACAAAAATTACTGTAATAAATCGTTGAAAGTGTTAAATTACAATAAACATTTAAGAATTATTAAATTTAATTCAATTATAACAGAACAATCATTTTTCATAACATCGGGAAAGATCGTTCGACCAACCGTGCGGAACATTGTCAAAAGTATGTCACCGAGTATACATAGTATATAAAGTGGTCTTTTTTGTTTCTATTTTCATACCGTGAATATCGAAAACAAATTTTTTTTACTTACTAACAATTTAGTTATTAATTTAATATTACATTTAAAAAAGTGATTAGTAGCATTAAAGCCATTAATTTATAACATTTAAATTTAATTATGTTACGATAGAAAAATCATTTTTTATGACATCAGCAAAAATTGTTAATGTGTATACATCAATGTACGTGCGGTCTGATATATGTACATAGACTTGAAAATATACCGTTTATATGAAACACTCGTGTCACTAATTTAAAACAACTCTATTGCTAATTTATAAATATATATCATTAATTTCAGACAATTATTCCATTAATTTGTGACAATTTACTATTAATTAAAAACAAATATTCCATTAATTTTTAACAATTATATCATTAATTTATAATAAAATGCTATTAATTTGAAAAAATTAAATTAATGATTTATTTTATTTCATCTACTATTAATTAAAGCCTTGAAATCTTTCAAATGATGTTTTATTTCTATTTAATTCTAATTTTGAATGTTAATACTTTACTTAATTTTTCATTTCACTACTTCATATAAAATCAGTGCAATGCACTAGCAATGCAAAGTGTACCCATTGATTGACTATGGATTTTAACTCTTCATGTTCGCTCAAAGCCAAAGAATTAAACCGTTTTCATGGACTTAAGGAAGCAACTGTAATCAAATCAAGGACCACGAAATCTCGCCATCCAATCATGCATGTATTATTGGTAAGCTGCATGGTTTGCTTCCTTTGGCGATGAATTCCAATCTTCAAATATGATTATTTGAGCTCAGACACGGGTTTAATACGAGTTCTATCAATATGTATACACTTCAATAACTAAGAACATATAATATATCTTTATTGAAAGATATTTGAGACGCATCTCTATCCTCGTGTACAAACCTGACAGAGTGATTTACAGATTTTATTTTTGTCTTAATGAATTTCGACTTATTGTCATAATCTATAGCATTCTCTGCTTTTGAAAACATAATTGATAAAATTATTTGAGAACCAAATATGATGCAGTTATATGTCCTAAACAATTTCTTACGCACTGTACCCTATTCCTTTTAACAAATTAGACATTATATTATAATTAATAATAAGATATAATATTGCATATTAATGATCTGTATTTTATGAATAGATAATACTAACTTATAAGATATATTTTGATAATAAACTTTACTCTCGCTCGCACACTTATAGATATATTCATATTAAAATCAAGTACAGCCTCTTCAATACCTTCAGATTCTAATTAATAAATTTCAATACTAACTAATTCTTTACTATCCAATAGTTTTACATCTTTTTCTCTCGATAACATGAATGACAATTACTCGTGAACCAAGTATAATACAAGCATATTTAAGAACCTTTTACGTAATCTATTCATCGTCTATTCACAAATTTATTCTCGAATCCATTTCCTTCTCTCCAATTATACATTAAATTGAAACAAATAAAATCTTGTGCAACGTAGTATAAGATATTTTATAGATCGATATTTTATAGATATTTTATAGATAGATATTTTATCGATATTTTATAGATAGATATTTTATCGATAAATAGAATTACCAATTTATGATATGTAATGAGATTCGAGAGTATTCGCCGCCCCGTGGTGGGTTCCGGTAATTGGTATCGTTTTCCAAATATTAATATCTCGAAATACTATTGTAAATATTAGACAGTTAATATAATATTAACTTTAATATTACAGGCATATTACTATTTATAAAACGATACACATATTAATATTTCCGAGTATTACTATCAGAAAAACGATATCAAGCTAGCAACTACTTTAATACACTCCAACCTAGGTTATCGAAAATTCCTTTCGGAGTTTCCTCATCTAAACTGGACTGGTACCAGCCGTGGGGGTATCGTGGGACGTCCTGGGATCCCGTAGATCGCCGTAGGACGTCGTGGTATATCTCGGGAACATCATGGAACGAGCGCGTTTTAGCTTTAACGAATTATAAGATAAATACCTACGTTAAGCCCATCGCCAACCCATTATGTACAATGACACTTATCGAACTTGCAACGAAAAATAAAAATCTATTTTCTTTCGCCCCTCTCGCTGATTACATAACACAAATTGTTCTCGAGATTTATTGGTTCATTATCGTTCATCTATTGCATTCCTTCTATCTATTACACAGCGTACTCGCTCGCGCGTCGGTCAACGTGTACTTGAGAATCCCTTCGTCGTGTTCGTAAGTCGACCGAAGGACACCTGTGTGTTAGTGACTGCTCGATAACTGTTTGCTCATAGCGTCGAGTCGCGAGGGTTATCGTCGAGCCGGTGGTACTCGCAAAGTCCAGTCAAGGATATGCGACTCTGCCCAATTGGTACTTCGGTACTCAGACAGGGTTAGAATCTGTAATTTGATGTACTTCGTAATCTTGTTTGGCGAGTCCCTCCCACTGGGAGTGGACCCTTCTAGTTCAGTTGGGACAAGTTCCTCGTAATCCTAATCAGTGGTTCCTCTCATCGGGAGCTCCACTTGTTCATTTGAAGTGTGTCAGATTACAGACCCGCAAATTTCGAACGGCGAAGCAGGAATCGAGTGACGGTCAATCTTTGAACCTCCCGCCGATACTTAGTGTTATGTTGTGCACAGGAATGCGTCACGTAGGTTCCTTGCTTCTTTCGAGAGATCGCGATCTCGTTCTTTCCGGGCACGTCACGACTTTTCTTTTATTCTCTGATTGATCGTTATCCTTTTTGCCTTCCCTCTTTTTAAGGGAAGTTCATTTAACTCATGTCAGAGTTTACAATTTTCCGATATTTTGAAAGTTAGAGTTTAATAAAACGACTCGAATTCCCCTTTGCAAGACACGAAATTACGAATAAAGGATCGATAGTTTCGTTTTCTTTCCGCCGTTTCAAGTTGGACAAATGTATCTTTGATACTGTTCATAACGATCGGCGTAATTGCGTGGAAGATAGCTGTTGTGTCGTGTGTGCCTTATTTTAAGATTATAAAATTCACGTGAGCGCTGTGTAGAAAATAGATATTGCGTGATGCATGTATTATTTTAAGTTTGTATTCATGTAATATTCATGTAAGCGCTGCGTAGGAGATAGGTGTTTCACAGCTTAGGCTCAGAACTCGACATTCTTCTCAACAGCTTGAATGTCGAGATTTGCAAGCAATTTTGAGTGACTCGTGAGCAGGTCTCGTAATTACCTGCGCATGGTGAGGCCTGGTAATTAGCATCGTTTTTCAAAGATTAGTCTTCGCGTCATCTTCTCCTTTCTTTACATTATTTTATCATTACGCTAACATAGCCCAGTGTAGATCATACAAAAGTTCTTTCGTAATCTTTTCGTTGAACTGACAATCCTTCGTGGGGCGCCTGTAGAATACCGCAAGGACATCGTGGTGCGCGTGCGTCTTAGTTTTAATTAATTATTTTTAATAACCTTTATAATGATCTGTGTAATCTTTGTATAGAAGATGAATGTTACGTAGTGTATGCTTGCTTTTAAGTTTATAAAGATTTGTGTAATTGTTATATATATGTCGGAGATGGAAGGACACTGGAGCCTCCCATTTGGAACTATGGGAAAATCCCGTAATATTTTAATCTAGATTCTACTATAGCCGTAATTAAACAATTGTCATTCATTGTATTTGTTCGAGACTTGTGATAGTGGGATTGGGTTCGAGGCGACACAAGTGGTCGCCGAACGTAGCCGCGGTCACGGGATGGACATTTTTCCTCGGAGATGTCAATATAATGGGACACACGTTGTATTAACAATCAAACTCCAAGCAGAGATTGCCTAGCAACGGCGATTGGAACCTTCTCGAAGCTTCGGACCAGTATATAACAAACGAACGCAATCGAAAAGGAAGGAAAAATTCCATCAGTCTGTTATTCGTGCGATCGCCTTGAAGAGTTACACATCGAAAAGTATATACAGAGCGTCCCATTAAACGTGTTTGCGTGTTAAAGTATTTTACGTTTAATACAGAGTTATCCTGTTGACCGTGGATTCGTTATCGAACCTAGAATCATTGTCACTAGCGTCTCGAGTATCTAATTACTACGGTTACTTGTCGATATCTGTAACAATCGTGTTTGCATTAGTCAATATCTTCTCTATTGCATAACGACAAAGTCTAACCATAACGAAGATTCGTTTCACGCCCCTTTAACCCCAACCCTAATCATAATGAGAATCCGACATATACATATGTGTGTATTTATTTATTTATTTATTTATTTATAATATGATATATATAACGATTCCATATAATATACATGTATATCATGGAGAGTTGCGTGCTATATGCTTACTTTTAAGTTTTATATGTATTAGTTTTAACTTTCAACTGAGGCAGCTAACGTGGGATGCGTGCGTCTTAACCTTAATTAATCATAAGGGAGATCTTATGCCTCAGTAAATTATTAGCATCCATCGTGGGATGCAAGGAATATCGCAGAAACATTGTGAGATACGTGTATTCAAGTTCTAGTTGATTTTAGGACAGATATATCTAGGTTAAGTCCATGTACACGCCTCTCTACCAAGATACATTGCTTAACATAGAGCAAAAAGTTAAAAGCTCCTTTATCTAATCCTTTCAAATACTAAACTATTAAATAGAACGATTGATTTAACAAAGTATTTACAGTTTAATTTCGCTCTAAGTGGAGGTCTTCGATGCGAGAGGCTGCCAGTAGAACTGCTATCTAATGGACATTAAATTAAGTAGGTTTTAGTTCTAAGATCTAGATTAAGTTAATTTTAAGTCTCATTGGTGGACGACCAGAGACGAGTAGGGATTTTATTCTTCGTTTCAAGTTTTAGTCTTAAGTCTTGGTTTTAAACCTTGATCTTTGCGTCTTAATTTTAAGTTTTAGAATTAGTTTTAAGTCTTACTTAGTTTTAACATATTTCTGAAATTTTGATGACTGTTTCGCTTTTTCGTGGAACACGGAAAAACAGTGAATGTCACGTCTGTACCTCGCCTGTGCTTGCATCGTTCGGAAGCCGAAAAATTGAATTATACGGCTTTCAACGTTATTACCGAATCGTTCTCGCGTTTTATACTCTTCCAGATTGTTTCCTCTGTTATTGCCTCCGAACGAACGGATAAGCTCCTTGCGTTCCAACTTTTGTTAATGAAAATCGCGCTGCATCGCGGAAATTACCAACTTTCCTCGAAGCGGTTGATTCACTTTATGAGATTTGGAAACGTATAATGATACGATGTTTGTGCTAGTGTTGGTGTTTGGAATTAGAATTCTGTGAAAGTAACTATTATATCTCTTTTTCTCTTTTTAACACTATAACTTCTAAACTCGTCAAAGTGATAGCTTTACACTTTTGTTTTTTTTTTTTTTAGGATTATCAGAAACATACAGCTGTTTTTAGCGAAATTAATATTCACCTTTATTAAAATAGAAACATGATCATATATACGTACTTACCTACTAATTTATTATCATATCGTTTTACTCAAAGATATCTTTGTGTAATATATTTAGGTTTATATGTGGTGGTGATGACAGATACTTCGCGTATATTTATGGGATTTTTTAATCGTGTATAAAATTTTAGAAATTATGTTAAATTCTTTAATTAATTCTTCTTCCCACGAAGAAGATTGTGGAACGTGAACGGAATATGGAAACTTACAAATTGAGTTACATTTAGAAAGTTATGAAGTTTTCACAAGGTCGAGGTCTGAAACTTCAAAAGTGTGGAATACAGAAAAATTATGTAGATTTTGTAGAGTTATGGAGTTCTTTAACATGTTTTGTGTCATATACTAGTTTACAGATGTAAAACTTTCAACGGAGAAAGATGTTTGCCACGCTACACTGTTAGAGAAAAATACCATACTACAACAGTGAAACACAAGAGCGGTTTTCAAAGTTGATTTAAAATATTTAAATGTCCTATTTTATTACCGAAACAGTTGTTAATATTTATCGCGTGTTAATTTTAGTTGAGAATCATACACGTGGTTTCGAACGTTCCATGTCTTGATTAAAATTGAGTATTTTCCTGTCCATGAGTAATTAAATGGTTTGAAAGTCTGGCTGATGAACAGCAGCGCGTTCCAATGTTATTTGACAATAACGAATGCTGGTACTTCAACCGCAGGGATTCATCATCGTTAATGCGTTGCCCGTGAATAATCAGGATCAGGGCATGACTTATGAGATTATTTATTATGCATTAGCCGTAATAGCAGGAAATATCCGCGAAACAACGTAACGATCGTCCATTTTGGTTTTACCGGCAATCAACTTAAAATTCATCATTTGACGCGAGCTATAAAGCTCCCACGGTAACCGTACAATCCGTTGTTACGATAGTGAAACGTGTTTAATGGCAAACGCGAAGTAATTGTTTCGGATGTTGAATGAACAAAACGCTCTGTAACGAGATTGATTTTGGTGACGAGCTACTGTATTCCACGTCGACATGAACCGAATCGAAAATTTATTTGTAAATAAAAATACACGAGATATTTCCACTTGGAATTGTTTCTATACGATGCGATATAAAAATCGTATATTTAAAACTTTTGTGTTAGATCAGTAACTTTTAAATAAGCTATAAAAAGTTGATTCGCGGATATTCAGAAAATATCCGATTCGATGGATGTTTAAAATCCAATTCGAATGTTCGTGATTATTTGAATAACAATACGGGATTGTTGTTGTCTACATGAAACTGTTTACTATAACATAGAATTGGAATATTCGACAAATTTTCTAAAAAAGGATATGAAATTTTGTGACATAAAAATTTACACATTTGGAGCTTCTATGTTGATCGGAAATATAGAAGTGCATGAACATCGGACAGTCTGCTAATAAAAAAATAATCTGATAATATGAACTGGTATTATCTTCAGTAAAATTCTGCATATCCGTCACCTATAGATTATCTGATATCTCAAAAATGCCCTTATTTTATTTTCAAATATAATTCCCAATTTCAAATATTCGCTTTCAATTATTAAAAAAAAGAATCTCAATTATAACAATGAATCCCGTACTAAAATCACGTTTCCTCGTGGCGGGTGGAATTTTATCAAATGAAGGCGGGAAGGCCGGAACCCCTTTGTGTCTCTTCCACGCTTCGTTAGCCACCCCGACAAAAGCAACTGCACGGTTTTTTAGGAAAGAAAACGCGGCTCATTGCCTCCGCGAGAGGGAATTCGTCCGTCGCGGCGAGAGAAGCTTGGGATCGTTAAACCGACGCCTGTTACAAATGTTTCCACTCGCTCAAACGGCGAACGATTCACCACCGGCTTGTTCAAAGCTACCAATGTTACACCCGCTCTGCTACTCGTGCTTCGTCACGCCACAAAAATAATCGAATTCGCTACGACTCGTTGGTAAATGCAATTGATTTACTTACAGCGAGGATGTAAGGATGTTGTGATGTTTTTGGAAGGGTAGTTTTGGTTTAGTGCCTTTGGCTGAGGTAATAGAGCGTGAAATGCGTAAGCTTTGTAAATTAAATATTAGATAACATGTACAAGTAGTGTACTTATGAACTAAAGTGTACATATAGGAATATAAATTGCTCATAAATATATCTTATTTTTATCATTTCAAACATAAAACTAATTAGATATTTTAGTCGAGAAATACACGTATTCTTGTGAGAAAGAATTTAGAATTCACCGTGTATTTAGAATTTAAAATCACTGTTTCCTTCTCTCAGCGATAAACTGACTTCTATTTTATGAAATTTCGTAACTACACGCTTTTCCTCTAACGTTTAACAGCAAAAAAATATCGAACGAAACTTCAATGGCATTGCCAAAACCAAACGTGGAGTATACAATCGGAGGGAAATAACGTTGTTTATAGGGAAAGTAGTTTCGCGGTCCTGATTATGTAAACTGCAGTTCGTACGTAAAGTTTAATGCTGGTTTTACTGGGATAAACATGATCCAAAAGTAATTTCCATTTTCACGATAAGACCAACGGAATATCGATTTCCTTTGTTTCTCTTTTTTTTTGCATGTTTCTTTTTCTTATTTATTGATTTCGTTTTCACTAAGAGGATTTTTGAAATCGTGAATGAGAAAACGATGCCATCGTTTGCATAGAATAATTCTAAATTTAGTCAAGATACTAATGTCGATTTCAAACAAAATTTAGTATCGATTTTATCAACTCAACTGAAAAAAAAAATGTTTTGAACATGAAAATTAACATTTTACATAAAATTCCTATAATAAAGAAAATAAAAAAAATAAATAAAAAATGGAAAAAATAAATTCGGAGAGCAGACTGTGTACAACTAAAACTCGTTATTCGCTAAATTGATCTGAACAATTTTTTAATCAAGAAGAAAAGGGAAGATATAGTAAAATCTTTTAATTAAAATTTCTTTATTAAAAAATTCTTAAGCTCTGAAGCATTTAATTTTTATCTCAAAATTTTAACTCAAAGTTTGCAATTTTCTTTCATAGTAATGTATTTTGTTACGTTACTGCAACAGCAACATTTCCTTAATCGTTCCCTCAGCATTAAACTTCCTGTTTATAATTATGTTTAGACAAATACAGAATGTCCAACGCAGCTAGGACGATCACAATACCAATTATTAGCAACAATCGTCAATTTCCATTCCATCCATCGTAAGGAAAGACCTTCGTTAACCAAAATTTCTTTTTCTTGTTTTCTCATAGAAAGATCCGGTTGCAAAAGAGACAAACCAGAAACTCAGAAATTTCATCAAAGAAACCATCTCCTATCTCCGCGAATATAGAGGAAAGAACCTTGCTCCAGCGTGTACCAAGCTTTGTTTCACGTCGATATCCTGATCCTTCGCATCGAAAGCTCGCTCTGTTAAAACGCACGAGCGCGCCGACAATGAATGGCGGTGGAAATTCTTGGAAATACCGTGACCCACTTTTTTTTCCTGGAAATGCGTACGTTCCCTAGTAGTTGCGGGCAGCAGTGGGGGTAGTAGCAATAAAAAAGACGCTGACTCGGCGTCTGTCGCTGGCCAGCGCACAGGTGCTGCGCTTGGGATAGGTCAGCACTAGAGTGGGAGAAAGAAAGATAACGACACCGAACCCGCTCCAAATTATGCTTCGCTTCGAACGAACGATATCTGGGGTACGGAAAGTCGGTTCGACGTGAAACAAAAACTGGGTTAAAGGGGAAGAATTGCTGCTTCTGACGGCGTGAGTTATGGGGAGTTGGTGTTGATAGATTTGGAATTACGGTCCGGTGAATTTTAGGGGCATTTTAATAGACGATTGAACGCGCAATCATACTTTCACGTTGTTGTTTATTTGAAAAGTAACTAATGATAAAAAAGAAATAGCTAAAAGCTAATAAAATTGAAAACAATAATCGAGAATTGATAGATGATAACATTTAGAAATTAGTTGAATTTAAAAAATAGATCGCGTACAAATATCACATACGTGAGCGGAATTCTTGAATCCCTCTGGATATATTCATGGTTAAATTTTTGTAATCAAAGTACTGGTACCATATTGTTAATTACATAATTAGTAATAATGTAAAAATAACAGAGATAACGATATTTGCAAAGAAGGGAAGATCGAGAGAAATTTGTTAGCATTGCCGTGTCTGAAATAATGAAGAACATTTAAGTTGAAAATTATGAGAAGATATACGCTTCAAGGTAATCATTTCGTATGCAAATATAATTTTAATCGTCCGCCTGGAAATCTTAATTCAACCGGCCCTCCCCTCGGTTTCAATTAAATCTGTTAATCAGGAAATCGTTGTACAAACTAATCTGAAATTTTCAATTAAAATGGAGTACTGCGAAGTCAATTGCAGAGGACGAAATTAACAATCGTTGACAACTTACTCCCCTGCCTTTCCATTCTAATTTTATTCAAAGTATAAATTTTAATCTGTACCTTCCTTTAAATTTACTTTCTCTCTTAAGACAACGTCATAAATAAAAATCATGTTAGTAAATGATTAATAAGTTAATAAAATTAACAATAAAATAATAACGTAATACGATTGATTTAAAAAATAAACTACAAGGTAGACAATGAAATTTCAAGTGTAACGATAAAGTTGCAAGTGACTCACCATGGCGAGCATATTAGCCGCTGGAGGATTGACTTGCGTGCGAAAATAGTTATGCGTGTCGACGATCTTCTGTCGGACCCTGCCGCTGTTCGTTCTTAGTAGCTTGACAGGCACTCTGTCCCCATACAGCCTTGGCGCTGAAAGCAGAGGCAAACGTTCCTCTCAACAACGTCTCGATAACCGATACTCCTTGTCAATAAAAGTCCTCTTTTTCCCTTTTCCCTCTGTCTTTCACCCTCCCCTCTCTTTACGCGCGTTGCTCCATTTCCTTCCCTTTCGCCCATGGAACAAATGTCCGCTTTAAAGGGGAATATCGACAGCGCCGCCAACTCCAAACAGGGCAATAACGTTCTATTTTCATATCCTTTACCCCTGTTTGCTGCTCCGCGATTCCGCGTTTCGCGGATCGCTCTGTCGAAGGGAAACAGACGGAACAGAGACTCACGTTCGAAATTGAGACGGGACATGCGATTTTCCAAATGGCGCCGAATGGCAACCTTCGGATAGGACGTTGCTTCTTCCTGAACATTTCTGTCGATTGCGGTGAGGCATCGGAAGGGTTGTGCAAACGAAACTGTTGCGTTTGAACATATTTCATTTGTGATAACGCGTGTGTCTGGATTTTCAACCTGTGAACCACGCACGATTCGCGAAAATATTTCTTGAATAATTAAGACGATGCTAAACTCACGATATTGGCGTGATTTTCCCATTATATTTTAGATCGATTGAGAAAGTCGTGAAGTCGTGATATCTTTCGACTAACTTGAATCTTCATACTTAGAATTCATAAAAGTTGGCCTCAAATCGGACCTCTCTTTTTTATTCCATAAAAAGTGCATCAAAAAAACGTCGGGAAATAGCCTACGTAAGTTCAAGCAATATCTGAACTCTTTTAACGCATCAAACGGTTTATGATCGAGTGCTTTCAAGTTTTTATTACAGCTAAGGATGGATAATTGAAAAGTTCCATTACGCTGCTATGAGACGTAAAGTACCTACATCTCGAGAGATTGCTATAGTTCTCAGCATCATCAGCGACAGAACAAAAAATATTGATATCGTTTAAAAAATAAATTTATATTTTCCAGTATACACCTCGAAATACTAATTTCCTAAACTTTCGTGTATCTCACGGAAATTCTTAAAATACTACTAAACGATACTACTAAAATACTGATACACCTAAAAACTGAAAATACAAGCTTTTATGGAAACGGTCACTCAATTCTCAGAGAAAGAGATTTATATAAAAGAAATTCCCACAATGGCTTATTTCATCGTCGAACGAGAAAACGAAAGGCCCGCCATTAAACGAAGTTATATCGGGTCCCCGAACAATGGGTGACACTTATTTTAATGTGAACGAACACTTGCCATGTGTGTTAAGCCGTGATACACGGGTTGCCCGTGTAATTTTTGTCCAATTACCGTTCAACAATGAAGCCAGCGGGAACGCGTCTATTATAAAAACGCCCTATATCACCGGATCTGAACGGGCGATCATATTTTACTTCCGTAACGTTAACTGCAAATACATTTGTAAAGCGACGCGTGTAACCAGCTAACACCGGCTAATAACCGATATAAGGGAGTGCTCGTAAAAAAGCTCGTCAACTCCCATGCACTTTTAGCTTTCTAAAATTATTTCGAAAATTGGTCGCGTGATTCGAAGTTCTGTAGTAGCCAGATTTACATAGTGTCAAGAGCTTTTCTTGTATTATGAGAATAGTTTGTTGCAATTCTGTCGTATCATCAGCTTGCCTCTTTTTTACTTTTTTTTCCTTAAAATATTTAAAGTAAAGTATATTATAAAATCTTAAGTTATTAAAATCTTAATCCTAAAGTATTATAGAATCTTAATCACGTCTGTTCGCGAGAATAAAAAGAAAAAATAAATTTTTAAAAGTTATTCAGTTCTGTTTTTGTAGTTTCGTAGTTTCGAGCACCTCGGGTAGTTTCTTATAGTTACTATCACATAAGTAATTTAAGACAGATTTTATTCGATCACAGACATAGCTCGAATTCTTAATTTTATTAAATCACCCGCCTATTTTGCATTTTATCATTTCATGATAATACCTTACACGATTTTCTACAAAGTTTCCACCATTTTCACAGAATCTCCATTCCACATAAATTCAGCGTCTAATTAAGGGTTCCTTTGAGTGGAACATTTTCCTAACACCGACCATCCTTTTATCTAAGAACCTGGGTAACTTTATCGACGAGTCCATTAACAGAGCAAACACGAAACCCATTTTTCTTACCGCCGTGTGTCCCAAAATTATTATTTTAATTAAAAAGTTTTTCGGCGCGTTAAATTGCTCATCACATCCCATTGAAAAATTTCATCTTTTTGGAGAACGTAAAGATAGAAAAAATAGCGAACCTAGCGGTTTATGTCAAAATTTTGGCGCTTTAATGGAAAATTAGATGAAAATTTCATTTCAACAAACTAGAATTCGTAGAAATAAACAGAAAATATGTATTGATTCGGTTAAAAGAAATATAATGTTAGTAATATAATAATCCATAAAACATGCGGAATGAAATAACGATATGAAAAGAGAAAGTTTCACTTCTTCCATCGACTCTGGAAACGTTCGAGAACTCAGAAACAGTTTCTATTCGCATTTACCGAGTCATTGTATCTTCAAGTCACGAGTAGCAGCCCTTGCGTATTTCGCAGGGTAAGAATTTCGCTGTGATTAATGGTAACGAAAATTCAACTTGGTTCGAGCGACAGTAGCGATATTACTCACGTCATAGTTCGCAAACTCCGGCCCTCGGTAAATACAGATTGGGCGATTTTCTTTCGCTAGATTCCCAACGACAGCTGCGTCCAAGATTTCGCCACGAAGCCGTTCAGATTTCTTCTTACACCGGCAAAATTTTTGGAACGGTTTACCGTTTCCAACTTCTTTTCCACGTGGAACCAAAAATATTTTTCAGATTATGAGACAGTCTGTCTAACGATTTCCTATTATTAGGCCGTCTTTTCAATCTCTTCGTACTTCTCCTAAGTTTAACTAACGATAAAGGTTCCGCTGAATGATCTTGAAATTTAAAAATGTGAAATTAGATATTGAAATATCGGGTGTGAATCTATCTCGCTTAATGGCGTTAACTTGTACTATGCCAAATACCAGGAGCATCCACAAAGATTAAAGTGAAGCAGAAATGTATTTTCAACATCATTCTACGTACCTTAAACTAGTTTGCTACGTAATTTCTACCATTATTGAGACAGTCGTCATAACGGGACACCGGTTCTTGCATGCGCGTTTCATAAAATGGTGCCGCTAAAGAAGGTACCCAGCGCGAACATAACTTCCGAAATTTCAGACGGTTCCGGACACAATTTCGTGGAGAAGTGACCGTAAAATTTGTGGGAAATGAATAGAAAGTAACGAAGTTGTGTCACGTCTTTTGGTATTTCACAAGTTACTATCACTGGCTGGTTGCCACTTTAGGTGGCATCACTGTACGAATCGTGCATACAGAAACGTACAAGTATCTCAATAAGAGTAAAGAACTACAATACATAGCAAAGAAATTTAAGGTATGTAGAATGCAATGAACATAAATTACTGTAGATTCGGAAATAAATTTTGTGCTTTTCGTTAATAGCCAATTGGAAATTTCTGGACTATGCCTCGTAATAACAACGATAAACCTATGACCATTACGTAACACTACTCCAAACAAGCCTCAATTATCAGCAAACAAGATGCTAACGCATATTCCCTGTTCGACCTCCTCGACGACGTTAATCCACGATATCCCGCGAATGATCGCAAATTATCCGCGAATGAAGCCTGGTTCTCGGATCGACCAATCCGCATTGTCGCACGGCCAGAGAACCGCCTCGTGGGCTAATCAACGACAGCTTCATCTCCTTGTAAATTACTCGCAACCCTAATTTATCGCGGTGACCCACCAGCATCCGGGGGATCAGATGTTTATCCACTCACGTGTTCTGATAAAATCTCCAGACCCCTAATAACCCCTGACCCTAATTTAACATTCGAACCATGTTAGGCGAGGCCAAGCTCTCACGCGAGTATGGTTTCGGCTTGGGTTTAGCTTTTCTCTCCAGCGAAGACGAAACAGTTGATCCTACTTATAGGTCGGAACTTTGAAAGACTTATTCAACCCCGTTTATCTTCTAGATTCCAGTGGAATGGGATTACACGGAACAAATGTGAAAATTCTGATGAGTCGAGGTAACATTGAACGTGTATAATAAATTGGTGAATGGTGCAGAATTTACGAATTCTTTGTGTGTTTTTTTGTTTCTATCGATTAATGCATGAACTTCGCGTGATTGTGAATTTCCCTTTCTCTCTTTTCACGAATACGTAAAATTTACAAAATTCTTTACAAATTTGTCTCTTGTTCTTCTAATCATTTAAGAGAAATGAATCTTCATCTATTCGTGTATTTTACGTATTTTCCTCGCTCTAGTATCTAATTCGAACTTATTTCATTGTACTCGTTACATGTTTTAATTCTTTGTTTGAAATATATTCGACAGGGAAAGATTCCAATGGGTGTGGAATTTGTGAAAATCGGCGTGAATTCCCTTTTTGTTTTTATAGTAAGCAATGTATTTGTTTCGTTGTATTCGTTACATGCTTCGACAGAATTGGAAAAGAACAAATTCCAATTGATTTGGAATTTTCCAAATGCATTGTGAATTCTCTTCGTTTCCTTTTTTTTTAGAGTTTCATAGCAGATATAATTGCATTTTATTTCACCACAACCACTGTATGTTTCATTGTAGTTTTCGAAATTTTCGATACACACTCCTCTCTCATTCGCAACTTTTCAGATTACTAAACTATTGACTTCCAACGTTGCGCTACCGCAACATTTCACTCGCAATTTTTGTCAGCAAGTTCACGGTATTGAACTTTGCCATTTCAGGTTGCAATAACAAAACTAAGTTCCAAACATTTCCGTAGTATTTTTTTATTATTATTTTTTCTTCCACCTAGATCGCACAATGTCTTGAAATTTGAAGAAATTGAAATATTTATAACATTAGGATAAACCAATCTTTTTTAAATAATGGGAATAATCTTTTCCTTTTTTCGTAGACCTGTGTGCAATGTCTAGTATCGTAATGTTCATATTTCTGCAAAATAATATATATGTAATTTTATTTACGTTTATCAATAACGTTGCGTTTGCGAAACTATGGGATTAGTCGATAAAGTTCGAAATATAGAAGAAAACGTGAGTGAGCAATCGAATATTTTTTGACAATTTCTTTTCGTTATATTAAAATTAAATTATTTCATACACTAAAACTTCAAGGATTCTTTACCACTATTCGCGAGAGCTGCATTGGAAATTGCCATTTGAAAGCCACTTCAACTATGAAAAATAAAGAGAGGAGCTCATTCGACTTTGCTTTCGAAAGGCAAACTGAAGTTCCGCTGGTGAAGTGAAACGACTATTCCATTGTGAATGTGATCACAAAAAATAGCACTATAGAATATTTAGCACAGGCTAGAAAAGAAAAGAAAATTGCCTCTGTACCACAGCCTCGTGTAACTTTCGAGTATAATCAAAATATGGGACACTTTATTATGTAAAAAGTGGTGATGGTCTCTGTTTATAAATTTGGTTAACAGCGTTATTATAAATTCATGGAAAATACATGAACTCGCACATACTAAAAAGATGTCGCGGCTAGAGTTTCCATCATATTTAGCTACGACCTTAAGAAAATTCTAAGGATCTTGAAATTGGAAATGAACAATCTAACTTAAAAATTAGTCAAGAGGAAAGAACAAATTATGGCCGTCCTACAAAAAATGCTTTATCCATAAAAATACGTTATGCTCGTACAGGGAATGCTACAACAGTTGGTACTTGAGCAGAGAGAAGATCTAAATCGTGCAAAAGTACAGCTATTTATAAATGCCGAAACTATAATACGCATCTCCAAGCAAAATGTTTGAAACATTTCCGATCTTCAAACTAATAGTAGGAATATATACCTTAAGAGGCGAAAGTTCCATAAACGTAAAGTTTCGTTATACGAAAGCTAGCCATTCGAAATTTATTTTGATAGCATTTATATTCTTTCTTATACGCTTGTATAAATAACAAATATCTATATGTATAAAACTTCTCTTATCTCACTAATTGGTCTTTAATGGGCTAATAAACAAATCCACTATGTAGTAGAAACAAATTACTATATGTGTATTACACAATGTGGAGAATTTATTACTAACAACCGAACATTTGATTTTAAACTGCATTTTACCTTCTACAGATTTTTACCTCATATTTCTACGAAGCAAAATGTGTGCCACACTCTACACAATCCACCAGAAAATTCGTGACATTTTTCATTCTTCTGTAGACTTCTTTGCCTTGTGTAAATCTGACTCACAGATGGCAAAATTCTCCGAGTAACTTCGCTCGCAGACTTACCATTGTACGCGGGGCTTTGTTTATACCAACTTTATATCAGTACTTTTTTTGTGACCCTAAAATTAGGGATGATGAAGTTGAGAGTTTCTGTAACAGGTGTGCATAATGAATGCGGGTGCAACTTTCGAAAAACTCATTCTATCTGGCTCATGAAAAGCAGTAAAAAGAGAAACCCATGACAAAAATTTGAACAACTTGAGTCTGTTCTTTTTTTCCTTTATATTAAATGCTGCATCTGTCCTATATCCCTTGTATTCTAGAAATTTCAAGAAAAATATAGCGGTAAAATTCATGGAGATATTGGGTTTGATCGATCGATAACGATTCGCGCGTGAGAAGAGTTTCTTGACAGAGAAAAGCTAGAAAGAAGAATCGAAGAGATTGAAATAAATGTGACTACTTACTCGGCTTGCTACGATGCGTCTTCCGTGGCACAGCCGCTGGCAGCGCCAGAGCTATTAGGACGATAATCCACAGCCACCTCATAATTTCCGAACGACCTGCAACATACCGAGCGACACCTTATTTAAGAGCAAAGATCGTCAATAGCTTTGAAGTTTGAAAGAAGCTTGTATCTTTTCTCGCAGACTAATGGTAGTTTCATGAAAGTTTGCAAACTTAATATTTAATATTATAATAATATTAATTTAATATTATTTCATGGAAGTTTTAGACTGACTCGAGTGAAGTATTCGATACTCTTCGATACTTGTCATCGTGTAATTTCTACATCGATACCTTGTATCTATTTGCGCGCTTTAATAGTAATGACTAACAGCGTATAAATTAACTGCTCAAAAACTTACAAAAATTACATCGCTATATATTCATTCACAATGCATGAACTAAATAGTAGACCTTTTAATTAAATTACACGTAATCTCTTCCGTCTTTGACGAAGGAAATTTATTCGCGAAATTGAACAGATCGTTCAAAGAAATTCATTTGACAAATTGCAAAACTAAATTGTACTTCTTTCCAATTTATATTTCTAAATAGTACTTTGAATTCTCTCGGAGCTTTCGCTTCAAGTCGGTTGTATCACCGCGAGTGAGCTTATATTTTCGCAGGCGGCGAGGTGTTCATTAAAGAAAGCCTCTTACCGGGCTTCTTATCTCCGCCCTTTTCGCGACGAAACGGCACGGGCCTCGCTCGTATGCGCTTCAAATAGCCGAGCGTACGTGCGCGAAAACGGAATGACGTGCAGAATGAAGAGCGAGGCAGTGGGCTAGAAAAGAGCAGAAAATGAAAATAAGTGATCCAAAGACGACGCGACGTCAGGATAGAGAAAAGGGATTTACACGCGAGATTCTTTTACCTGTTTCCCTGTGTAAGATCTTCTTTCAATGATCCCGTATATTTTACGTAAATAACCGTAAATAAGCTGGAACAGAGCACATTTCATTTCGACTCTTTACAACAAAGCTACGTGACCCAAATGTTAAACTATATCTATCTACTTTCTGTATTTAGAGAAGTTCTACGATTGTCTTCTTTTTAAAAGAAACCTGCTGCATAATATATCATCTCGTATAAAATTGAAGATCTCAGGAAAAAGATACGATAAATACATTTTTATCGAGTTACGAATCTTCAACGGAGCAGTTCGACGTCCACGACTCTCAGAATACCAGAGAAAAAGATGGAAGATGAGTTCTATGATTGCAAATTTTATCTTCTGCTTGTTGCAAAAAAAGACACGATTTTATTACTCGCCCCAAACAACGACGAAAATTTTCAAATGCTAACGTGGCAATAAAAATGAAAAAGAGAAGATTCTATCAACATCGGGAAATAAAATTTCACTTGGTACTCGTGTTGAAATCGACATTGATCGCGGTGAATCGGCCGTGTAGCCGAGCTTTTCACGGGCGAACGCGCTTCTCATTAATCACGATTCTCCGCATCAGCGAGAAATTTCATTATTTCTCCGGAGGCGAACGCGTCCAATGCTGTGACAGCGTCGATGTCTGCCACACTGTATCAAACGCACAAACGAAGACAGATTGTGTTGCCACTCGTCAAAATCGCCCAGAGCGCGAACACCGGCCAAAATCGAGGATTAACGCTGGCCTTTTTTTTGTTTTGCGCGAGCGAACAGCTCGACTACCTACCCGGAAAATCAGTCATCAGGTTATGAGCATCAAGTTGTGTCGACGGGACGCTCGTGGTCAGTAGCGTTGAACGAGTTGTTAACTGAATTTAGTTAATGGATTAAAAATGTAATGCGGAAGCTCTCTTAAAATTTATTAATCTAGTACAAGTCTTTATTACCATAAAACACTTTTTTTGTTGGAAAATTTTGTTCGTAATTTTGTATTTCAAACATATACGATGTCTATAAAAAATACATCGTTGTATTTATCATAATATTTACATACTAGATATATTCATAGCATTTAATAATACTTCCACGTAACTACCAACAATTCGATACGATAAAAGTGAAATGTATAATCTGGTAAAAAATGTTTCTCATTTATATCGTATTCATTTAAAAAAACTGCTGATTTCTAATTTATCCGAGATCCGAACAAATGAAACGTGTTAAGTTTCGGAAATTCTTGATCGTCAAAGAGATCACTCTTTCCACCAAACTAAATCCTCTCAGTTATCATACCCATATCTCCATTATTCCCGCGTCCCTGAAACCAGCCGCTGGTATCAAACTCTTTATCCGTGCTTTACATTCACCTGTCCCAATACACCTATATAACGATATCTCGAACATTATACGCCCGTTTATTCAGCAAACTGGCGTAGAAATCGTGCATACCGATGGACCGAAAAAAAAGAGGTTGAAATTCTGCCAAATACCAAGCGCTTAAGGTATCGTTACATATTCGGGGCAACTATCGATGTAGGGAATCGAGTCGATACCTGAGCAAATGGTTCATGAGTCCGTATCGTGTCTCGATTTCAGGCCCGAGTGATCAGAAAGCCGATAGAAAAAGGCGAAAAAGGGCGAGGAGTAAGAGCCGCGTATCTGCTCTATATCTTAAACCACTTTGCATTTGCTCTATACGGGGTACCATCGTCTTTCCGGATGGCTGAAAAGGGTGAATTCCGCCGGAGAAAATGAAAACGGAAGGTATAAAAGCGTGTGCACACGGTCCATAGGACGGGGGCGCTGGAGAACGAAAAATATCTTTGACGTTCGATCTTGAGAACCTTGCGCCTGGTGACTTTGTTGCAGATACTCCACTATCTTAGGAGCGCGCACGTGAGAGGCTGATGACTTAGTAATAGAGATGATAATGTGGTGGTTTATGATGTAGACGCGAGAGCAGGATAAAGTTAAATTCAGTAAAACAGAATTCAAGATTAAGTTCTAAATTATATCACAGACATATCACAAGCGTGAGAAAAAGATATAGTTAGATTCGAATTAGTACACCGAGTGGTCTTTCGAGAGGAGAAATTTCACAATAAAAGAAATCGTGGTGCAACATTCCAACGATTAACGTCATTAGCACGTGTGATTTAGATTTTAATCTAAAAGGAGTGTTAAAGTTTCAAAAATTCAACGATCTATTTCCTTATTTACTTTTCGCAACGTGTGAAAAGTGATTATTATTTCAAAACAAGTTGGAGTTCTAACGACTACTTTCGAAGGTTTCAGTGAGTAAGAAGCAGAAGTTTTAGAGTTGGGAACTCTATCTGTCTTCCTATGCGAAATTGGAAGATTAGAGGACTCGTGGTTGTATAGTTTTGAATTAGAGAGAGTTACGGAGTTCAAGATTGCAAGGTTCGGAGTTTTAGGGTTTTGGTTTATAGAGTTTCGAATTGTGAATTCGTTAGTATAGAATAGAAGATGTAAATTCATCGTAGATGAAGGACGTTAATTTCAGAGAACACTAATATTTTTTTCTTACCATGTTTTATCTGTTTCTTAATCGGAATGTTTTCCGTTCTATTTATATTTATTCTTAATATAGACACATTTGTAGTATCGAATTAACTACAATTGTTAGTGTTTGAAAAGACAAGTTATTGTTATTCGTATCATTATTATAAGCGCTTACATTCAATATTTTGAAAATGAATTATTTAATAAGCAAAATTTTCAAGAACATTAATTGATGAAAATTAAACAGTCGAATAAAATATAAGACAATAGTAAAGTACGTTGGCTTGATATTATTCATAAACAATCATCGTGTGTTTTACATTAAACTAATCATACATAACGATGTAATTGATAATGGAGATTAATATAGTTGATAATGAAATTAATATGTAAATGATAATAATAGAGGGAGCAAAGTGAATAAGATTTATTGGACGCTACACGAATACGTGATGTATCTGCTTCATTCTATCGGAGGAACTAGATGTTGCATCATATCGAATTTCAGTAGTAAAGCTAGGATACGCTCAGCCATGTATGACCATAACTAATGTTAAGTACTAAAACTATTATAACGTCGTGTTTAAGTTTGGATTGGATAACAAATAAATTTTTATGTTACAGATTAACGAAAATTAAGTATATATAACAATTGTACATTTTCGTTAACATTGTTTGGAAAATTTAAAATATGTTGGAAAATAATTTTTGGAATAATCTTTATTTAATCAATTGGTAATATATTGTTACTCAAGCTATTGCTTAACAATCTTTTTAAAATCTTTATCGATAATTATATTTAGCTGAATGTTTAAGATGTATTTTAATGATGAAGTAAACTCCTAATTATAAAGTATATTATAAACTAAATTATTGCTTTTCCTTTATTAAACGTACAAATTTAAATGTTTCAATATGAAAATTTGCGCAATATTTATTTGTTTATTTATCATTCGATACATGAAACGTATGACACGTATAGATTGCAACAAAACCGTTTAGCGTGACGAGTTATTGATCATTAAAATATTTGCGAAACACCGTGTTGACATGCTTCAATAATGCAACAACGCATAAACCAATCATATACGTTAATAATGAAACGTCCAGGTCGTAGAAGTTGTAAACGTCGATCAACAAGTACTTATTTTCACTAATTAATGAGTTTCAAATCTCTAGATTCAAACCTCCGATCGAAGCAAACATTTGTAACTAACCAATCATGCTGTGATTATATGTAGCTACGTTATGTACGTTGTGTCAACCATTATTTAAATCAAACTTAAATCAAACTCAAAAATAAATAAAATTAAATCATTTCTTAATTAAATAACAAATGATTAAGAAGTATTAAGAAAAATCAACCTAATTTAGCTGATAACGAGAAAGAAAGACTTTCAATTTTGACAGTTACAGCGGAATGATTAAACGACACGATAGGGTACGTTGTTGGTCGTTATCAGCAGAATTCCAGCATCATTTGCAAAATTAAATGCAAACATTCACGAACTCTACACAGAAATTTTGAGCGAGCGGTATTTCGCTCGTTTTTGTTCAGCAAGCTGCAGATGGATTCTGTATGCGATATGAGTACTTGAATTTATTACTACTTAAGCAAATTGTAAAATTATACGTTTCTTCTAGTTAGAAACACAGAAATATTTCGTAAACAACTTTTATACTGATACAATATTATAACTGGTATTATAACTGAACAAATAAAGCTAAATAGAGATCTAATTTTTTCTGCAATTAACTTGCGAAATAAAAGTAAAACAAAGCTCTAATTTATTACGAAAAGAAATTCTACGAATACAAATGTATAATTTCAACGTTCGAAACTGATAAATAGATTGGGCATGAGAATAAATCTATCCTAATCTGAGGAATTTCAATCACCTTCCTATCTCGAATCATTTCTCATAAAACTTTACAGAACTTCAGAATTTCAACGAATTTACATATTCCCAACGTGTATAAGTTACCAGTGATCCGCGATACGTTTTCATTAAGTGGAGAGAAATGCCCTTTACCTCGATATCGAACTAAAGCGAGAAAAAAAAGGTTGAACTGAGACGAAGTTACTGTAATTGTCGGGTTTCTGTAATCGAGTATAGCAATGAAACTTTTTGACCCAGTTTTAACGTTCTATCCAAGGTCTTAAATTTAACAGCACATTCGAAGAGTTAGAAAGAGCCATCAAACCAAGGTAATGACATTCTGAACGAACAGAGGCACTAGCTTACCCTTTAACTATACATATTATAGAACCTCTGTACTAATATTTAAATTTAAATAATATCAAAGCAATTTCATCCTTAAATAATCGCAATATTTAATAGCTGTTTTAAAGTCTATTACGTATTTTAAATTTTTTACACACTATTTGAAACATTAATTTTAACAACGAATTCGCCAGTTTAATCCTTATGTGCATGTAGTTAAACCGCGGTTATCAATCAATCACTTAACAAGTAACAGTCAGAACAGTAAGTTTCTAACAGCCAAGCCAGTCCGTTGTTTAATCAATCAGGATCGGCATTACTAAGAAACAATCAGACTTCGACGTTAAACCATTAAATCCATGTTTCTCGTAATAAATTGGTTTCAGCTGCAAATAATTTCTAGATTGGCTGATTACTTCAGATTAGGGCGAAACTATGCCCATTCATCGCCAATTTCTTTAAATGTAAAAAGGGAATCTCACATTCATTGGTAACTCACTGTAACGAGGTAATCGAAACAGTCCGTTCATCTCGTATCGCCCTTTTAGCAGAGAACATTGAGAAGATGTAGGAAAAAAGCAGAGATACTCCGTCTGGAGAGGAAGATGAGTTGAAGGAGTAGAAGGAAGATCCCTGAGGAAATCCGGCTTCGTCAAAGAAACCCGGTAACATCTATTAAGACCTTTGTCGCATGACTCGCATTTTTATAACCGAATCGACGTGGTTGAAACCCGATTTCATCCCCCGTTGGCTTTTGTCAGACAAAGGGATTGAGATTGCTCGACGATGCACATTATAACAATATTCGTGTACCGTAGAGATTCTAAGGAAAGATACGAATTCTAAGGAATGATCTTTGTCATTGAGGAACTTTATAAAATGGTCAATTTTACAAATATCTAAAATCGCTCTATCAATTCTTCTTTCTTTCAACCAATCGTAAAATTACAAGTATTCATCAATATACCTGCATATTTTCGAAAGTTGCTTAATCGTAAAAGAGCTTAATCTTTGTCCATCCTTACAACTCTGAGTACGTTTTCAACTTAACGTATAAAAGGAAAAAATTGCTACCCAATTCTCAAGAACGTTGAAGCGAAAGAGAAAAAAGATGTCTAAGAGAAGCACGAGTGAAACCGGCCATGAGACTCAGAGTTAACGAGGAATAACGAAAGAGTCCAAGACGCAGGTTTCCCCTCGGATGTACCCGGAAATCGGGGCATCGGAACTTTTTCCAATGTCGCGTATCGCTAAAATATCGGTCAAATAACATTTCTCCCTCATCCCCGTTACCTTTCAACAAACGACCATTAATTCGCGGGGAGAGGCTGCTTTCAACTCGTTCGAGGAGAGAACCTCCTATTTCCAGATACTGACCCTTCTTCTCTCCACCCCCTCGTTTAAAAACCCACTTCTCGCTTCCGCAGCTTCAAAATCCGTCTGATCCAACTGTCTGTTTCCTCTCTCTCTCTCTCCCTTTGTCTCTCTTTCTCTCTCTCTCTCTCTCTCTTTCCATCCAAGCGGCGAATTCATGTCGCTGCAGACGATCGAACGAATACCATGCGACCGCTATGAATTCGTAGAGGGGCGAAGGCGAAGGGATGATAGCGAGACCGGAGGTTGAACTCAACTACCGCTTTACATCATCCGGAATACCGCTTCAGGCCAGTTCGAATGGATATAGAAGCCCAGCTGTTTGATTTCTTTTGATTTACTCCGAAACTAGAAGGTAGAGTAGTCTTTCGTGTTTTCGTGGGTTCGGTACGAAGGCATTGAGCGTTGTATATTGGTATATAGATGACTTTTTTGGAACCTTCCCTCGGATGTGTTTTCCCAAATAAACGTGTTTTCTAGAGAGCTTGTTCTTTTTATTAGTATAGTAGTTTTGAGGGGTAAAATGTTGTAGAATATGGCTAAGTCGTGAAATCGGTAGCTTGTTGCCCGTTGAAAATTATATATTATTGCCTGTTAAAAGTACCAATATACTATTTGGATTAACATTTCGAAACTCACATGCCATTATAGTACAAGTCCATAGATTAGCCAGTTATAGAACTAAAATATAGAATGTATTGTACAGCCGTCTTGAAAAGGTGTTCGACAAAATCTGCCATTATGGGTTAATACTAACACGTAAGATTCACTTTCTACCATTATATTATAATCTACTAAAATCTTACTAAATCTTCTAAGAACTTATTGATCGAACCTTCTATGTAAAAATCAAGGATATTCTCAGGCATTAAGTAGACCAGAGGTGTTTTATACTCGGACTAGTTTTATACATCCTCTTTACGGCTGATATTACGAGCAGTTAATAGATTCTTTAAGATTGGTTGTATAAAAGAAAGTTTAAAGTAAACGCCACTAAATATAAACACATAACGTTCACCTTAACGAAGAGTGAAACGTCAAAAGACTAATCAAAAGACAAATAATACCAAGGTTTTGCGAACGAAGACAGTCAAATATTTGGGACTACATTTAGGCTCTAAATCGACATGAAAGAAGCACATTATCGCAAAAGTTCGGCGATATATAAAATACCGATTACAAAGGAGACAAATGGCATGGATGATTTGCAAAAGATCGAAGCTTAGTACGAAAAATAAATTACAGCTCTATAAAAGTATAATAAAGCCAATCTGGGCGTACGATATACTACTATGAGGAATGATGGCGAAAAGCCATATGACCAAACTTGCAACCCAACTCAATTATGTCACGTTCAATCGTTAGTGCTCATCATTGTTAGGAATGAAGAAATAAGGAATAAGGATAATGTCGTCACGGTAAAGGAGAAAATAATCAAGGCACTCGGCAATTATTAAAAAGGCATAAGAACGCACGTTAATCCATTAGCCAATAATATATCCGATCGATATATCCCACGTAGGCTTGAAAGAATACACCTTACAACCCTAATAAACAAGTAAACATCTGCAAATAACCCACATAAATTGATCTTAATGAGAATGACATTATCTCAATGGAGACATCGTCGTCGTGGTATTTTGCCACATTTAGAACAATTTGGCTAATGTCTACTGACATATATATAAGAGATACATAAAAGAGGACAAAAATTTAGATTAACTGGCGGCACTTAAGGTGAATTAAAAATTTCTCTGTTTCATTTTATACAATACAGGCGCACACAACTGGCTGTTTCTAATCCTTACATTATATTTCTTTTTTTCTTTCTTTTTACTGCCATAAATCCTTTTTTTTACGTCGTTGCATTCCTCTTCTTATTTCTAGAACTTTTTCTCCGCGTCTCCTTACACCTTTTTATTGTTGAAATTCTCTTGTCGGTGATCTTGCGTAGCTTTTCATTGGTGAAATCCCTTTTCCGTGCCCAGCATTATTTTTTATTGCCCGTCTCCCCTTCTGACTGGGATCCCCTGTTGCTAGAATCTCTGTCTGGTATTCTGCGGCGGAATTGCTTGACCGAATGTGAAAACTTTTTGAGTTAGGACCTGGCCATATCGCAGATGTTTGTATTAGCTCTCATAAATTTTGTATAAATATCTTAACTCCCAGAACAATATCCTTTTCAAAATGAAACTTCCAACTTGCCTTCCATTCCAGTATTCCATTAAAGTTTGAACTACACAATTATTTAAATTACGGACAGGTTCGTACTATTAATAATCGTGCAAATTTAAATTTCAAGATCACTATTGCTTATAATGAATGAAAATGTAACTCAAAGCAAATTTCATTAGCACTACCGAAACTTTCTTCTCTGTAATTTCAAACTTTTCAAACGAAGAAATTATCAATTCGATATAAAAGGTCAAACATTACTTAAAATTATGAAACTCTTTTCATGAAACAGAAGCGTGATTGGACCAAGAACATATTGGAAAACATAGTAAATAAAATTACAAATAATTTTGAATTTCAGTAGTTATTGAAATTTTAAACATTGTATTTTACATAAACGATATGGCCATTACCGACGAATTTTCATAAATGTTAGGCGAAATTAGAAATTTCCCATAAACAAGCAGTTAAATATAACTTCATTTTATTCGCGTGGTATGAAAGATTAAGTATAATTACTATGAAAGATGTATATCTATGCATTCCACGATCATTTCGCCTCGTCAACTTCTTCTTCAGCAAGACATTTCATGGAATTATTGGAAGTATTGTAAGAAAAACACGAACGTACCGCGACTTTTACTCACAGTTCCTCGACTTTCTGGGATAGACGAAAACGCAGTCAAGTTTCTTCTCCAGAGATTTATGTGTTGTCCCGAACTACGATACGAGCGTGCTCATTCTCGTCCGGTCTTCCAACTACTGTTACGTGGAATGAATTATGACGCGATACTTCAGACACGAGCGTGATCGTTCGATATCGTTTGAATTCAATTTTATGCCTCGATGTAACTTTAGTGCTAATAGAAATGTATATGTGCAAAGAAGAATGAGCGATAAAGGAAGCTTAATACAACGAAAAAGCGAAAGAGATTTGGATATATACATATATTTATAAAGCTTTTCACGATTAAAATAGAAAAACGGTATTAGAGAAATTCAAAGGACAAATGGCTCGTAAAGTGCAACCCTTTCCTTCTTTAATCCACAGAAACCGCGTCATAAATTCGACTTTACTTTACTGGTCGTAGCACTTCGAATCACACCATAAATGTTTATAAGAGAGCTTAAATTTTCCAACCAGCAGACTTTATGTAATTCTTACGTAAAATTAGCGTAAGTTCGAAACTAAAGCGATGTTTTACGATCAGTGTAGTTTTATAGCAATTCGCTGACGCGAACTGTAATCGACCGGGTGCTTTTTTGTTCGCAAAAATGGTGATCAGTTGTGAACGGTGATATTTTCTGACAGCGAGGTGTGTTCTTTCGAAACAGCAACTGCGTCGAATGATTTATCGCCGGAGTGAAACACGTCAAAGAAAATCCGTGGAGATTTAGTATTTCGATTTAATGTGATCGAATGCTTTTATCGAAGTTGTTTTTGGTGTATCTTTCGAAATGATCGAAGTTTCCCGATGAATATTTCACTTAACAGAGGATTGGATAAGGAATCGATTTTATATAGGTATGGAGAAGATTCCAATGCTGTGAAGAATGAATTACGTAAACGATACAGAGTACTCAGCTTTTCTCTGCAATACGTAGAAATAAAAAAAAATGTCATATAAATATAGATGTATAAATGTTTTTATAGAAAATACAAGAAAATACGAAATGGCAATAAACTGATTTTTTCCTAAATTATGAGAAAAATACGAGATGACTATGGACTGCCAATTTCATTATGCAACGTGAAAACGAGTATCAGGATGACAGATTCGCCTGATGTAATATTTTATTATATAAGTTAATGGTCGGTCTCGATTCACAACATTGTTACAACGCTCGTAGGATTTTCTGGGCCCTGCATTTTTATTACTGTGAATGTAGAGAAACAGCAAAGGATATCTATCGACGTTCGATGGAATAACCATCCACCGTGGGCACAGTCGAGCAAATATTCCTAGAAATGATCCCTTGTTATGCAAACACGCATGGAGAATAATCCGGTGGAATAAGCCCTGCGGATTGTTAGACGCGACAATAATAGTGTTTGAATAGTAGAAAAAATAGAGACGTCGAGAATATGATTCGAAGGAACGTAAAATAATTCGACACGTTTGTACGTTCTCGTTCTTTCCCACTTCCGTCGCGTTTCAGTCGTTAAGCTGTAATTAAAAGCAAAAGGAGCAAAAACCCAATCTGCGCGATAACTAACGTTGCCCGCGAAATTTTGCAAAAAAAATAGTGAGGAATAAATCTCAAATAAATATATCAAACTGCAATAAAATCGCAGTAAATTATTCGAAATAATGCATCCCCGCGTGTTAAAGGCCTTTGATCAGAATCCAAATAAGCAAAAACAACAGGATATATCGTTATCTATGATACGACCCCCGGAAACAACATATAACGGATTTATGTGGCCCATACTGCTGCTGGTCGCAATGATAACGCTGTCAAAATTCATCGTTTTCTCGCGACGCGAGATAACGCGTCGTGTCCGGCTTTCAGGAAACCGTGGATGGGATTCGACTGTCACGAAACGCGCAATTACCCACCTTCTATACAGAGTAAACAGCGTGTAACTTTCAAATAGAACATAGCAGTTAGACCAATGTTATGTTCCTGTGAAAATGTTGCATTCGCTACAGCAATTTCGCGTAGTTGTTTCGCTATTAAAATTAGATCCGAGAACGACGCATATTACTCTTGGCGAAAGAGAAATATGTTGTTATTCTGTATGTTTGTTATAATTTTTCGACTCTGTATACCTTGAATTATTTCATTTTTACATTTCTAACGCTATATAAAGAATTACAGATGCTAGAACGTTCTCCTACTCTAGCGGAGAAACTTAAACATAAACAAGAGTGGTTTTTATTATGAGTCTTTTAATTGCCAAAGCCCAAGATATTTCAAAATCAAGTTTTCACCAAGCTCTACCTTCAACCCTGCCACTAAAAGAGTGTGTTTTGGGCCAGCGAAGAATTCCCAAGAAATTTGTAGATTACTCCGTTGACGATGCGAAAAATTCATCGGTGAAACAAACATCCGAGAGTTCCAGTCAAACACGTTTCAGCGCAAACGAAGGAGACGAACACATTTATCCCTTAGAGACTCGGGGGATCGTTTCAGATTCGCGGCGTGCGAGCAATTCGTGGCGTCGGCATCGCACACGCGCTCGCGTGTTTCTTCCGTTTTCATGTATGTATGCATGCGCTGGGACGCGACGAGCGAGGATTTTATAAGGGATTTTATTCATTCCGAGCGAATTCCTCGCGGTAAAGGGTGGCCTGCAAGCCGACACCGAGCTGTTTCATTCACATTTTAACACGAACCGCTAAAAGTATTCCCTCTAGCGAACCTCTCGTTCTCGTTTTCTCTTCTCCTTTGTCTCTGTGAGGAAGACGAGATGGACTAATCGTAACGTGTTAGCCGTTTTCGGAGAGTTTCGTTTTACCCTTCGTGAATTATTGTTATCGGACAAAACGGTTTTTAATATTTTAACAAAACTTTGAGCAGAGCGTTGAAACAAGAGATCACGCATATTAATCGTTTCATATCGTCCACGAACTTAAGAAACGTCTTAATGACAGAAAAATAAAATTATGTAAAAGACTCGGAGAAAGAAGCAGGATAAATTACACAGTATACAACATGAATCTACTCTGGAAATAAAGAAATACCAAAAGAAAGGCAAGCAATTTTGCAAATTTTGCCAATTATACCGCCATTTGTTTCTCCAATTGGCAGTCGTTTCATTCGTTGCATCGACTGTTGAAACAAGGGAAACGTTCAGTACGCTACAATATACGGAAGAACACTGTAGGCGAATCTGTTTTTCATATTGAAACAGTCACGTTCCTCTGCGAAGGTATTATTACAACCGACATGCCACTGTCTGCAGCACAGCCTCGTCGCTCCTCTCCTGCAATTTGCTATTCAACCTGGAGCCCCTGTTTGCCGAATAGTTTGTCGAATACGTGTACGTCCGCGCCTGCAGTCTGATTGGCTGTATGCGCAATTGCATCAGAGCCTGGCGCTCTTCGCCGAAGACGCATCACAAACTAGTTTCCCACACGTAAACCGCCGTTTCGCGATTTCCTTTTGACCGAGATGAGGAGAGGATTACTCCATGAGAGAGGTATTAACGTAAAAGCGAGTGGTATTGCGAGTGGCAATTGTGGCTCATGACGATTTGCATGGCAAGATCGTTAACGCCACTACTCCTAGTCCAGAGACGTATTAATTCAAGGATTATATAGATATGTTTAATTTAATTGCTTAGGGAAAAATGGTTGAGCCGTCGATTGTAAAAGTGACACGATACTTTGATACGCGATGTATCATTAAGTAGTTCGTTGTTAATGTGATATCAACTACACAATATGATCGATATACCGATATCGTTATATTATCTGGCTTTGCTTTACAATAAACGAATTTTCCCATTTTTTTGTACGACTAATATAATTTATTGGAATAGATTACTACTGTAAGCTCACGCTAAAAAAGATGTGACTTTTAAAAGATTGCACCTTAGGTGATTCAAATAACCCTACCTTATCCCCTCAAATCATCCTTACCCAGGAAACAAATCTGCTTAAGATCGCCATCAAAGACTTCCACGCGTAAACACCAAACCATCACAAAATAAACGAACCTCTGTCTCGGTCCTTGGAGATTTCTACGCCTTGCTTCTCCCTTTAACGGTACTGCACACGACGGAACTACAAAGGCGACAGGCAAAATTCGTTAAGTCAACGCAACGGTCTCAACCATCGGTTTCGCCGTGTAACGACGGTAAACTCGCGACTGTATTAGCCGAAACGACGTCGATAAACATTTGTAGATAGAGTTATATTTCAACGACAACGAGTAAACCAGAAGGGGTAGAACGAGTGGGAAAACGTCTTTACCCAGTTCCTAGGCGGCAGTATCGATTGTGCAACTTGGCTGGGAACTACTTTAAAAGTTTCCACCGCGGTACTCTTTCGTTCCTGGAGACTCTGGAAACGCTCGACTCTTCGTACCTGTACTCTCGGACTGGTCCCTTTTACGCGATTACACCCCCGTTCGTCGCGATTCTCACCAACTCGAACCACCACCAACACCGAATCAGAGTTGTGGAGATCGCAATTCGCTTTGGATTCTTTTCGATTTCTTAATGGAGACTCGAGTCCATTTCGATATAGAGGAGAGTCGTGCAGTACCGACCGCCCTAAAGTTTCTTGTTATATCTTTGCTAGATTGGGTAAAAATAAAAATTTAAAAGATGAGTTTATAATATACTTATAGAATTTGATAGAAGGAAGGAAATTAGTTCTGTGAAATTCAATAATAAGAATTAACAATTTCCAAGAGTAAAAGCGTTGTAATTGCTTAGAAAAGAAAAATAGTCGTCCAGTACGGGCCAATTACTTAATCAGTAGATTTTTTGGTCTAAATTATTAATAACGTTGAAAAAGAACATTTAGACGTTAGAGTACACATTTCTATTCAAATTTTATTCTTACGTAAATCACACGTAAAATAATTAATATTTTCTTGGTCTATGCATTCGGGTTTGCCGAATCTTCATATTCGTCGTTCTTGAGACGTTAAAAGCCTTAGCCTATCTCTCGGTAATTTTGTTTAATTATAAATATAGTAATAGTAATTTTATAGCGGCATTTGTGTTATGGTAGTCCACGGCTAATTGACTGATACTAGGCGATAAACACGTACAAACGTTTTGGATTATAGTGTATGTAATTTACAAAGAAAGTTACAAAACTGGAGCTTGTAATTATACAGTTACTTAATAGACTAGATATGGAAAAATATCATTTACTTACTTGAGAAACAAATTATCAGCTCTAGAAAATAACTTTTAACACTTGGAATACCAACGTATACGTTTAACGTGTTGCAACAGCGAGAACAATATATCTTCGAAATATATTACGCGTGAATTGTTATATTTATTTGATTATTTTTATAAAACTGCCAATATCTGGTGAAAAAGCAGGAACTAATCTTGGTCGGTACTGGACAACTCTCCCTTATGTATAATATGTATACGTAATTTTTATAGAGATAAATTCAAAATTTAAGAAACTGGACAGAATACAAATATTTCTGTACAGCGTATGGTGAATAAATAAAATGTTTAACAAATAAATAAATATTTTTGTGTACATAGTATCGATAAATATCGAACATCAGAAAATGTCAAAAAATATTACGTTCTCGTTGCCTCCTGCCACTCTTTGTGTTATTTCATCACGTTATTTTATACACAAACTAGTTTTAAGATAAATATTTTTATTTGTTTATTTTATTTATTTATTTATTTACGAGATAAACCGTTTGACATAACAGATTAACGTAGGAGACAAAAGGAAACAAAGAAAAAAATAGAAAAGAGGAGAAGATGCATATGTACGAAAAAGAAAAAGAATGAGAATAGACATGTAAGAAGTAATGAGACAAACACGGTATAAAAATGTAAAAAAAGCTTACGACACAACATTGTCATAGTGTTAAATGTACTATAGATTGCTCGTGTGGCAAGAATTTACGTGATTGACTATACGATTTATGCAATTATAGTAACCGTACAATGTACGATGTTGTGTATGAAACAATAAATGACTTTTTAAGCTTCTTAACACTGGTACATTGAGGAAGAGTAACAGCATGATATCCGAATAGTCGACAATACTTTTAGCTACTTCACTAATGAAAATTATATCAGACATAATTGTCCTCCTACTCAGTAGGAAGATTTAAGCTATTAAGGACATTGTCATAATTGTGAGAATCAAACGGCATCTGATATTCACTACTTTTGACGTCCAGCTTTAAGAATTTGTGTTGAACATTCCCCATATTATGACTGTGAGACACACAATTTAAAAAAATTTTTACAATGAATTGACAACGTTATTATACCGATATTATTATTAAAACGTTAATTGTCCATAATTATTTGTTTTATGAGGCATATGAGAAGTATTTCTTATACAGTACGTCTAGGATTCTCTCTTATTCAATTCAAGCTAAGAACCTTGAAACTCCCGAAATACGCTGCAAATATCGTCCACAGAATATCAAGAATATAAAGAGACTCGGCTTACGATGTTTTCCTCCAGCCATACTTTATCAGATATTCAGAAAAGAACTCCAAAGACCAAACAGAACGTAGTTCATTTAAAACACTGTCGGCTTCACGATCCTCTCCGTAACAATAAATTTAAACCTCCTTACCAAGGGAATGTCGCGTAACTTACAGAACAATGCCAGACCTCTTCCACAAATTTCACATACATCCTTCTACGTAGAAACCACTGAAACTTAAACTGCCCTGCACTCCCAATACTCCATACGTTACTTAACTACGAATATCCGTGCACGTTATTCTCCTTTATTTTCGAGTCACATGTCGCAGTAGTTCTCAGCATTGAATCCCTTATGCATTACTTCATTTGTATTTTACTTCTCTTTTTAGAGATTTTTCTTAGATCGTCTTACTATCGTATCAACGTATCATCTCATTCATCATATTCTTCTAATTTATCTTCGAAAAAATTCTGAATTCTTCTTAGACATTTAGATCTTTACATTCGTATGTAATTAATGTTCTTGTGATACACTGGCAAAAATAGTATTTATATTTTCGGACGGGAAGATAACACATGGCACAAATCTGGAAAATTTTATTGAGTAGAACACAGAAATACAAAAGCATATTTCATTAACTTAACAATTAGCTTTTAGGATATGGTTCTTAAGTGTTATACAATCGTGAAGTGAAAATAAATACTTTTTCCTGGAAAATTGGAAATATGGAATTCGGTGGAATCAAATGATGGCAGGTGCTGCAGCAAAACAAAAAGTTGCTCGCATTTAACGAATATATTAATATTTTGTACAGTTTCCTACGTTTTTTACAACTACCGTCATTCTTCTTGATAACGACTTAAATAGCTTTTAGATTCTTTTTTGTGTTATTTTTTCACACTCTTCGACGATACAGTTTCTCGAGTTATTTACATTCTGAAATCACCTGTTTACATAATCTGCTCAGCCCAACAATTTTCTATTGTTCGACTGACCCTTCTGGCTATAAAACTTCCATCTTTCCCTCAAGAAATATTTCTGCACCGACCTGTACAGTGTAACCACGACATTATCCTATTGGAGTACGAAGTTTTCATCAGATCAATTGATCAAGTCAATCTACCTTATTGTTACGCCACGAGACTTTCCATAGGCCGTTATTCCTAATCGTCGCTCGTGGCATCACAGTATCGCGAGCGAACCGTCTCAATCAGCCCGACAAATATACTATGTGATGGCCAGCATCAAACAGAGCGAATTCTAGAAACGTCGATTCGTTTCGTTATTTTAAACACACTCATAAGGCGACACACGTGATCATGGCGTGATCGGTGGCGTGATCGGTGGCGTGACCCGAGCATGGTGGGAATCGCCTCCCGTGGAACACAAAGGGCCCATCGAAGGGCAATCAGTATCGATTGAGGATCCAAACGGAATGCACTAAAAGTGTCCAACGAAATACAAGTCGTCCAATCTACCAAATACAAAGAAACATTGTAAAGTCGAGTCGAATCATTATATCAAACTAACTGCATCATCCTTAAAATAATTTATTATTACATTATACTGTTTTATATATATTGTCAAATATATCATTTTTTGTTAACCGTTAATTCAGTGTTAACCTCAATTAACCACCTCTGTTATCTTAACCGACACAGAGGAACGACTAATTCGCGGCGTCGATTTTCTGAATCGTAGCGAGAATTTGCGCCTCTCGCTGACGCGCTTTCCTCGCGATCGCGTCTCTCCGCGAACGGTCGTAACACTTATACTATTCATTTTTTCAATTAACAAATGTCCATAAGAAGCAGGGAATGAACTTTGCGGGAAAGCACTTAAAATGATTTAATGGATGGAGGGATGTTATTTTCACCGATGGAAGAATGGTTACTTTAGATGGCCCAGATAGGTGGAAGTATTATTATCGTGATTTACAGACGGAAAAGAAATCCGCGATGAATTGGTGGAAGTGAGACGAGAGACGAAAATCGTATTTATTAGCGGAAAATGAATAGTATGAAATAGATTGACTTTATCAACTGATAAATACAAGCGCACACAGTACACAGGTGAAGAAGTACTTTTTTGAGAAAATGATGGAAGTTTTATAATGGGCAGAAAATTCACCCGACCTAAATATAATAGAAAATTGTTGGAGTGAGCTCGCAAGAGCAATTTGTGAAAATAGACGGCAATTACACGATGTAAATGACTCGCGAAACTGCATTGTCGGAGAATGATAAAAAGCAAAACATAAAGAATGGAGAAGCTATTTAAATTATAACAAAACAAAATGAAAGCAATTGTAAGAAATAGAGGAAACTACACGAAATATTAACATAACAATATCTTTAGTAAATGTGGGTAAATTTTCATTTTCCTGCCGCATGCGTTGCCATTTTGTCGCATTGGATTCATATTTATTTTCACTTCAGAACTATACACACAGTGGTACGTTAAAAGCTAATTATTGAGTTAATGAAAAATATTTTTGTATGTTTATTTGCTATTTGATCAAATTTTCCGAATTTATACCATGTGTTATCTTTCCATCCGGAAGTGTATACTTCAATTACTTCAAAGAAAGATGCTCAGAGAGCTTTCAGGATGATCTAATACATTTTTATCTACCTATTATTAAATATCTATCGAGGGTAATGTAGCTAATCTCTTCATAACCTGTTTGAAGAATCTTTTCATAAATATACAAATCCTAATCTTCTTATAAGCACAAATAAATTCAATTCGTAAAAATGTATAAACTCGTCAGTCATTACTGTAATTCTCGCAACCACAGCACTCGCGGATGTATTACATTTCCACCGCGAGTCAGGATTAATTTCTGCGACACCCCCGCGCAGCGTCGATTCTCGCGATGTAATTCAGCAAGTTACACGTTCAGTTGTCCCCGTGCGAACTTAATATTTTCTGCATTGTCGAGTGTAATTCCTAAGACGATACTACGCGCATTTCGTATCTCTGTCGCGCTATAATTCTCTGCTCGTCGCGCTTTCTGCGCCAGCCAAGCGTAATACGTCACCCCCATTTACGACGGTGTGGCGAACATCTTCAGGATTCGAGACTTGTATATGCAACTTATATGCAACAGTGGTTTCGCATGCGTGCACCTTGGGAACATCATTTAAGCGGAAGCATCCCCGTCGACAGAACTTCTCGCGCGCTTTAAAGTTTTACCGTGGACGGAGCGCGATCTAATAAGTTGAGCGAGACCCAGATTGCTTACTCTCTTTCCCTGTTGCGCCTAACTTTATGCCAACGTTAGACTTCCATAATTTCTAGATCTCCAGTTACAGTTTGAATTTTACATTTCGTTTATTTGCAAGAGTCACTGAAAAGCTCCAATCGAGTGGTACAAGTGACGAAGCGTTCAATTAGAGAAAATTGTAGGCGGTGAAATGATCCGAGAAAGTGAGTTTCAATTTTGGATTCCGTTCACTCGTAGGATTTTTTCGAGTTTTTTAATTATAGGATATACAGATGCAAATATCTCTTAAACTACACGTTATTCGAAGACGTGTTTCAGACAAAATTTGTTCTGTTTGAAGAGGCACATCTTACAATGCCCAGCAGATTTGTTTAGGTGGAGGCGTTTCCGAAATCTCAAGGTGATCTTTGTTTTCCTAAACGGAGCTATACATCTTTTTATACACCGGTTAACGTAGTTTTTAATTCTCTACAAAAAGATATTATATTAAGGTACCTGTATCTGGAAATGCTTAATTTAAAATATATTTCATTAATTAAGGGCGAGGAAAACAAACAAAAACATCGCGTTATCTTTTCTTGCCCTTCGTATGATAAATTTTATTAGATTAAAGTTGAAATATCTTTCAAACTAATCATTTTTTGACCCAAGTACCTTGATAGTTTCTTATACAGAGTTAAAAAATACATCGAATGGTATATATAATTTATGAAATATATAGTTTAGTAGATATTTGTGTGGATCGATTAAAATGAAACATCCTGTATGTGATAAAATATTCAACTTGGAAAAACTGTAAGCGTGAAATTATAAAATATCGAGAAAATAAGATTGAATTTCGTTTATTCTTAAAAGATCCAATTGGAGGGTAGAAACAATAAAGTTTTTAATTTGAGAAATCTCTGATGCATCCTGATTCGATTTACAAATTCTCGCACAGTTTTGCACCATTTCACAGAATTGGTGATGCGTTTGAACGGTACGATTCCGTCGAAGATGTTTAGTATTTTATCACGCTACTCTTCCCCTTTCTCTCCCTCCCTTTCTCTGTTTCTACGAGAAACCTTTGCCTGTCGCAGTATTTAATTTGCCCTTCCCTTTGTAAAGTTCGTCGCCCTGTTCGCGGAATTTGCATATAACTTGCCGTGTCGCAACGTCGGCGTCGTTCGCGAGGAAAATTCAAGGGTCAAAATTCGCCTCACGTATCAGTGGCTCAAGTAAAAGTTGCATTTTTTAATCTTCAGCCGCGCTAACATGACCGTGCTTCATCCTCGAGATATCGCCGGCTTCTCTTCACCGACCAATTCTAAACTTTCCACCGCGTAATTTTATAAATAAACGAGCTGCGAGTTACTTACGCTATTTTTTCGTTTACATTGCTCTCGGGATATCTGGCTTGGCCAAAGTCGGACAGTAAACAAAAGACATTAGAAAGTAACAGCAATAGGAAAAAAAGAGATCATTTTAGATTAAAATACTCTAGTATGCACTATTTCATTCGTGTTTTATTTCTCTCTGCGTTTGGCTATGTTTTATCTTTTAAATAAAGATGTATCACGTAAGCTGTTGCGAAATAATCCAACCGAACGAAGAAAAACAAAAATAACGATAGAGCTTTAGCTTTCTTCAGTTTCAAAGTCATGAATAGAACATTTTTCAACGCACTAAATTTGCATTCAAATCAGAACAGGTAAAGAACTACAAGACGATGCTAACAACATTTATCGTTAAAAGGAAAATCCATCTCGATAGCCGATCGTTAATCCGGTCATCGAAACTGAGAATTTTAAATCTCGCTCGCATCATGTCGCCGAAACCTTTTCTCAATCAATATCTACATTCCCACATTTTCCACTCTTTTTTATTTCCCTCCGTAAAAGTTCTCTACGCAGGAATCCCATGAAACCGTACGAAGCGCGTTTCAAACCGAATTCAGCGATATATCTGCGCATGCGAAACTAGATAGGAAGAGCGCAAAGGTGATCCTAATGAAATGGCCAGCGGAACAATATTAAAAAGCAAGAAAAGGGGAAGAAGATATATTTTAGCAGGATATTTTCATTTAACCGTCGGTAAACGTTGGACGTTCGGGCGCAGCTTTGAATGCCATTTCACCGGTATTTAACACGATCCCTCTTTGTGAAGCTTATCGCTCGCGTAATTTCCATATAAACGCAGTTCACAGCGAGATAGTTTAAACACGAATGCAAATGCATTTTCATTGCCTTCTCACAATGATCGGCGTTTTTTTTCGTTTTTACGCACTCATGATCACAGCAAACTGATACCCCATAAAGAACAACGTGCTATGTCCAAATGAAGAGAAATATGAAGCTAGGTAGATGGGAAATATCTGCGGTCAGTTAGACAATGGACGTACTTGGTCACTGAATCAGGATCGTGCATATTTCGATCGTTTAATTTTCTTAACAGGTTGACGCCGATATTCATGGTTTTCTCCGTGAGGCGGTCTGCTTTGTGAGGCGGCGCAGCGTCAGATTAGACTATTCGACACGACCGCAATTTTTCAACGTTGACCTCAATTTATAGCAAAATTACAAAAGCTATAGGATTCCTGTTGGGTTTAATGAATTCCGTGGACTTCAACTAATACATTGATATACAATAGTTTGGCAATATCAATTTGCATATCTATAAATGTAAAGTAAAGCTGACGGGACCAGCTTTGGCCCTAATTTTGTACTCTTTTCGATTTTTCTCAAAAAGTAGAGGTCTGACGCGAATTCTAACCATCGCACGCAATTTTGTGAACATTTTTCTATAAGAAACGTTCATAGCGCGAATCAAAAAATTTCTCAATTCCATAGAGGAAAAAAAAATAGTCATGCGTGTTTATCGGAGAACAATGGCGTGCGTAAGGAACATGCACGACGAAAATAGTGTTAGGCTACGTTAAATTTTTAAAACGGACTGACAAATGGCCAGTATGTATGCTAGCTACTCCCAAAAATCACAGGTGTGTTATAATGTTGAGACAAAATAATATAAACCTATTTTGTACTACCTATTTTGTGAAATACATGTGTGACCCATCGCGATGCACGCCGCTCCACGGAACAAACTCGAGTGACCCATCGGTAGTGCACGCCGCCTCACGGGACAGACATGTGTGACCCGCCGATGGTGCACGCAGCGTCAACGTGTTAAGTGTAACACGAATAGCATATTGTTCTTAATTGGCCAAATTATTACTGCATAGATCGATCGACATTTCTAAGAAAGTGAAATTTTCAACTTAAAATGTACTTTTCCATCGCAATACTCCATCTATTCACGATTATCGTACGCAACAAGGGACAAACGATGTTGCTCTGCAAAATCATGAATACCATTCAGAATCGATTTACGAGGAGCATCGATCATTCGGTTGTGAACGCGATTTTCCCCGCGCGTTGACAGCGAAACTTTATTACGCGGCATATTTCGTCTCCATAAACTATTGAATATAAGCGTGTGCACCGTACGAACGGTAATATTTCCTTCCTTACCGTTCACGTGCTTGCAGCCTGTCAAGGATTTGTGCAAAATACGGATATTTGCAGAATAAGATAAATTTCAAAAAGAGTTTTGAGTTTTTAAGAAATATCTCGGAAGTTGTATTTGTAGTGTGTTATATAATATGTATTCTATTTTATTATATCGTATATTAATTTTATATAGAGTAACGAGAAAGATAGCGAAATATTTTACCGATAAGAAATTGTTTAAAAGAATCGTTGTTCGCAAGAGTTCTGCAATAAAAATGTACTGGATATTTTAAACGGAGAAATATAATTTAAACTTTCGATTGCGAGAAATATCGAATTGGTATTTGCACATAGAAGAAAAATTATGAATGAGGAATAATTTTATTCTATTCTATTAATAAACAAGACTGAATTTAAATAAATTTCTTATGCATGTTTTTTACTTTCTTCCTCTTTTTTATTATCATCAGTATTGTTTGTGCATTTTCTTTTAAATTATCTTTCGATGTATCGTCTCTTATTTTTACAAGCAATTTTATGACCTATTAAATCTCAAAGTACTTCAACTTTGGTAATTCATTGACATTTACGACGAAATGCGTGTTATGTAAATTATACGTGTAAACAATAGAATCGTGTAACACAAGAAGTTAAATATTTTGATTTTATTTTACTTGACATTCAGTGTTTGAATTGATGATTTCTTTATAGTGTCTGACGCACATAAGCTTAAACACATATTATTCGCATAAAGGTTCAAACTGCGAAAATTTTCAAATCGATCTAATATTTTTTACCATTTTACCTACCAAACAAGTAAAAAATCCATCCATTATATTCAATTTATCTTCCGGAGGAAAATCACTCTTCTTTGCCTATCGCTATCTAATATCGTTCCACGCAAGAAGCAAATGATAGACGACGGAAGAAAAACAGGCCAACGATTCCGAGTCGTGCAACGCATCTAAAACGCTTTCAGGGGCAATCTATCGCGACGTGGGTGGAACGCGCTTTAATCTCCTGCACTGTACGCCGTAAAATGAACGGTTCCCGGCTATTGACGAGTAAACAGTGAAATAAACGAATCCCATAGTAGCGTAAAATATTCTCGATTAACGAGAGGGACCGACACAAATACAATTTCGCGACGTTCGTTGTCGAAAATTACTAGCGTAAAAAACGCAACTTACCAGGAATCAGTGGCGCAATTCGTTTCCCTTTGCTCTTCCAAACACGGGAAAAAACTGAAACAGAGAAAAGGAGAAGCGAGTGAACTATATGCGATCGATTCTGCAACATGCTTCGTTAATGATATCACTTTCTTTGCGTTTAAATCAAATATTAATAACGATATTAATATAAAAATATTAATAACAAAAGTTCGTCAACATTTTTTCAGAGAGCTATATTGAACGTTATTACTTTTATGAGAAGTGTCTTAAAGGCTACTGCTCTAAAGACACGTGTTGTTTAATTCTTTCGTGCCGATATTTCTTTTAATTGGCTCAAATTTGAAAAAAATAGGCGATTCATAATTAAACTCCAATGGGTCTCGGTGATGTCAGAAAAATTATAATAGCTCAGCAATTTTTCTAAAAGTTACCCTGGATAATATCTGTCCTTGGATCGTATTGTCAATACTCTTAAAAGGATGGAGTCCCGTATTTTTTATATTTGGTAGGCGTTGAAAAATAACAGGTTTGCTGCCTTTATAAAAATCCTTATATTTATAATATCTAGAGTAGAATAGTTTCTTACCATATAGAAGTCGTAAAATAGAAGCGATACAAAAATTGTATCATCGTATTTAAAAGAATTAAAAAAATAGGTAACCTAAAAATTGACAATAAACGGCTTTAGAAAATGTCGAGTTCATGGGATGCAACGAAATCAAGCGCAGAAAATTATTAATTACACATACAGAATTCCAAAAGATTGATGGTGATGAATGGTATTAATCGCTTTGTGTTACTCACCGATCCATTCGCGAGCGAATACGCAAACACACGTATTATCTATTGATGTTCGGATGCGCTCGTATGCGACTCGGCAGACGGAAGTTCTATACAGGCAACGAAGTTGATGTAATTAATTAGCGGAGCAATTACGAGGCGTAATGAAGCTGCGCGAACAAATCGGAAGCACGCGAGGCGCTATCGAACAATTGTTATATTCCCGTGTTAACGAAGATCACGTATTTTTTTCAACAGAGAATAGTACTATTCTTCGGTTACGAATTTGTCGTTCGTCGCAAAATTGTAATTTGTAGTTGCAGTTGAAGATCATCATTTTAAATATAATTAGATAACGTTCACTACTCACATATACGTATATGATCCTTTAAGATTATTTTAAATTTAACTTCAAACTACGAAACGAATACTAAAGTACGAAACGAACGCTTCAATCATTTATCGTTTAGTATACTGCTCCATGAAAGAGCACTTTACCCAAATCCATTTCAGCGTTTGCGAACCGTTATTTGTGCCAGTTTATCAACGCCGCAAGAACTAAGAAGCGCGTGAAGTATGAACGAACCTATCTACGGCTTAATTAGGAGCATTAATATGGATAAACTGGGAACCTCGACGCAGAGGATTTGCATGTTGGCTGCCTGCCGACGAAGACACCTTCGAATTTCCAGCTATTTTCCCTTCCTTTTCGACAATGTCCGGATTTGTTGGTTCGTAGTTCAGGAATCTAGGATTTCTGGGTACGCGTATCGTCTGAAGAATATCGAGAAAAGCGAAGACGTTGTTACGAGAATACTCGCTGAGGTTTTAGGTGAGTGGAGCACTCAAGTGACAATTGGCGATAACAGCGTAAGAATGTTGTAATGCAGATAGATTACAAGTCGAAAGATATGACAATGGATTGATATCATTGAAATTCAAAAGATATTTCGTAAATCTTTCATCTCTAGAAATTATCCAGCTACAATACTTTTATTGCTATATTTCTATACTTCCACCGCTATATGGCGAAAGGCGAAATATATATTTTGTGCAGTCACGAAGACACGATAAAATGTGATATTAAATGATAAGAGAAATTTTAGAGATTTTTCTATCTTATAAATTACCTAGCAGCAATAAATACCTCTATTTCTAATTTGCTGTGCATCCACGGTTAGAATACAAGATCTACAAATAGATTCTGTCCGGTGTAAAGGTATAACGAATTGCAACATCCAAATATAAAAGAAACCTCATAAATCTCTTGTCGTTAGAAATGAGGTAGCAGCAATACTTCTATTGCTAAACTTCTATACATCTTCTGTTAGAATTCGAGGCCTACCAAAGTTCAAGAATAGGTTTCGTGCAACCACTATGGCATGACAAATTACATCGTCTGGGACTGTCGGTGATCCATTGTTCGAACAAAATCGATCGTTCCCTATCTCTTGGCCGATCGATCGGTAGCGGAAGCCTCTGTGCGGTTTCAGTCACATCCAAGCGGCGTCTAATTGCTCCTAAGGGAATCGGGTCATCGCCACAAACGCATCTAGGCCGCGATCTACGTAGCCAATTAACTAAGTCGCTGAATTGCACCGTAAATACGTATAAATGGCCCATCGCGATTCGACGTCAAACCAACGATGAATGTATCCTCGTCTGTATTTATCTGTTTCCACGCGAGACAGCTGTGAATGAGAACGATTCTAATAACTGCTAGTGATTTCAAAGACTTTGACGCTATCATGCGCGCTAATGGAGGATTTCGACCATTTAAAACAGATATACTGTTTGTGTTTGTGTTTACCTGTGTTTTAGTTCTGTTTAGTTATTCGTGTTTTCTCTAGAAAATTATGTAAGCAATTTTCTTTCTTATTTCATTCTCCCTTATTGTTTCTGACAACTGGAATTTTTATGAATTGTTCGTCTCTACTTCGTTCTTGCAATTTTTGAACAAATCATATTTTTTAAGGTATATAACATCAAAAATCTTTTCCTTCCTTTCGCTTTAACGAATGCAAGTTTGAAATGTAAAAGGTCAGGGATTGTAACAGGCTTTAGCGATCTACTATACATATACTGTATATGTACATATATTAGAAACCTATTTTGCTAAGGAATAATAGTAATCTATCGAACTCTCTAGATTATTATTCCTGATCGTAACATTGTCCCGGACAATCCTAGCGTTTAAACCGAATAGTAACTAACGCGAAAGCCGCGATAACGGCGCGAGAATCACGAAAGGTTAAGACGATCAGAGTTCGTGAAATCACGATTGGTTCCGTCAGGGATCGATATGACATCCGTTTCAGATTTATCGGGAACACGCTGTCTGTTGGAGCGAATCAAGCGATAACGATGAATGGCGACTAACAGTCTGCAGATAACAATACCGTTTGACAGAACTTTCACAGAATCGCCTAATGATTCGCTGTACTTACCCAACCCGTTCTACCTTTCGCGAATCGAAAGCAATGAATGCATCTTATTCCCTTCTGACTCGAGGAACAAAGAAGAAATCTAGACTACCAGTCGGAGATCGCAGCAATCGATCAAATTACCTCACTTCTGCCACTTTGCTCGATCGCCAGACGTCTGATCTTTCATCTAGCACGTTTGTTCTTCTCGAGCAAGATGTTCGTGCCGAGGTGGAATTTTTTAGATAGTCTCAGCAAATGGAATGGACGATGGCGCACTATCAGCAATTTGAATGGGGAGAGAAGGTTCATTAAAATAGTTAAGAATTCTAATGCAGTGGTTTTTGAATCTAAGAATTTTATTTTAACGCTAGAACTGCTGGCGATATGTTTCAATTCCCCCTTTCTTCTCTTTTCTCCAATTATTAGAAAGGAACTATTATCGTTGAATAATATAACAACCAATACTCTAAGCTTTTCCCCAGATTAAAATTGATTATCTACTTGAAACAATCGTTCACTCGTAAACTTTCTATACAAATATAACCCTCGCTTCTTCTACCCGAAAGATCGCTGGTATCTCGAGTCCACTTCAATCTTTTAGCCGCTCCAATTTGCAATCCGCTTTATATCCTTATCAGTAAGGACACTTCGAAAATGCTCAAATAGCATAAAAATCGCTATTCTTGAATCTGATGAAACGATATAAATTCATGATCTGGACTAAGCTTTTAACTTTCATGATTTGAGTGCGCCATTATTTTCTGTCGATATTTCGCCCCGATATTTTCGTCTAATATACTTCGGTTAATAAGTTGAATAATAAAACATTTCGCTAACGTAGAATACTTTAAAAAAAGGAAAAATTGAAACAACGCGAAAATACAATCGTATTTTTCTACGTTCCTATCTATCTCATAATTTTAAAAGAAGTACGAACTATGCTGGAACTCTGCTCGTCTCGCGCGATGGAAGTAAAGCACAATCGATAGATTGTACCAGGAGTAGCTTCCGCGTAGTTTATTAAAAATAATGGCCCCGTGAAAAATTGCTGCTCCGCTTCATTTCGAGCGAATCGCGGCTGAAGACGTAGCTTCGAACGCGGAACAATTTCCAGCAAAACGAGGCGTTGTTTCTCGCGCGGATGAATTTCCGTGTCTCACGTTCGAGGGCAACGTTTGAAAGACGGGGAAATCCCTTTTAGAAATTGCCCGCTACCATTCCATATTGAAAACTCGCCACCTTGGTTATTCCATGACACTGGGTATCGTTTAGTCCGGTCAACGACGCTCTCGGCTGCTATCCTTGCGTCATATTTAATTTGATTTTCACTTTTAGAATATTTAATTTGGTTTCTTGAGTTTAGGGTAGTTGATTTTAATTTACATTTTGAATCTTACAATTTTTTATCATATAAAATATAACAAACAAGTCAAGGTTAAGTTTCAGACGTTACACCAATTAAAAATTCAGTAAAAAAGATCCGTGAGAACTTTAGTTTCGACTGAAAATTTGGTTGTGGAGCATTTAATCTTAATTTGTATTTTAAATTGAGCACGATAAACGTTATTCATAGTTATTATCATATAAAATGCACAAATCAAATTAAAACAAAGTACTCATAACGAAAATCCATGTGAGTGGAAAGTTAGAAAAATCTACCTCATTACTTAGCTTCCTACTTTCATATTACTTTTCATCATCTTTTCACCAAATCCAAGCTCCATCAAGATGATCAAGATGTAAGGATAGCTTACAATCACTGGAAGCGGAACCCCTCTCAGAGAACTACAAACACACCAATCGATCAGATTGTCTGTGGATCGACTCTTTGTCCAATCAAACGCAAGTTCCATCTTTCCTTTGCCGCTTTTTTGCGACAGAAACCATCTGATCCCCCAAGATTTCCGGTTTCGACCACTAGCCTCGAAACCTATGGCAACGTGTCGAAACTACAAGACGAGCATTCAATGTGGAAATCTCGTTCGATAAGCACAACTCGTTCAGGTGATATTTTTAAAAACGAGGAATTTCGGAAACACACCAGACTGTTTCTGCCTCGTTATGCTTCTATTTTTCTGTTTTTTCTATCCGTCTTGTTTTTGTAGTTTTCTATTTGTTTTATTTCGCGATCGACGATAATTTAGAGGCGAGATTGAAGCAAATTTTGCGGATTAATATTTGCATCGCGCGTCCCGAATTGTTGTCGTGCTGCGAACGATTTGATTTGTTTTAGCGTTTCGAAACGCGTGGCATGATCGTTTCCAGAACGCGACATGAATTCTCGCGAAAAAATTAGAAGCGAAACGATACATGAAAACTCTCGAATTTAAATATTTTTGTTCTCCTCCCCTTTTTTTTCGTCGGTTTGCGGAGTAGGATCAATGGGAATTTTTGTGAAATTGCTCGTTCTCAGTTATCGCCCGTCCTTTTTTATTTTTTCAAATTTTTTTACATTTTTCGTCTTTTTTTCCTAGCGACCATTGATGTTGTTTGAAATATAGACCAGAGGATTGTTTGATTTTCTGTGTAGTTGGTTACAGCAAGTTGTTAACAAAAATACGTGGTTTTACTCTATCCAGGTTGATTTAGTAACGCGTGATCGTTACGATAATGCAAGCATTTTTAAGAAGTAAATGCACCGTATCGGACGAGGGTATTCATACACTTTTGAAAACGGAATAACTGTTTTTAAATTGGATCTAATAACGACTTATGTTTTCGTAAGAAGCATTAGTTTATTATTTATTAGATGAAAAAAGTTCACTATTTACTACTTTTTTGTCTGGGCCTGTAATGAGAATTTAAAGAACACATTTTGAATATTTATACCAGTCATGTACATGCTAAAATTGTTATCGAAATAGATTCATACGGAAACAAGCGACAAGCATCGACAGATGTAAGAATCTTTACATTTCAAGCCGAAAGTCGTGAAAAACTACAATTTTCATCGCTTTTAACCGTTTATAGGCCGTAACAACGTTAACCGATTTCAATGAAATTTTTAGCGTGCACATAACTGATATAAATCTTCAACATGTGTTGTTTCAACTTTCATTATAGGCCCAAATAAAAAATTGTAAAACGTGAACTTTTTATACATCATCTAATAAACTAATATGTCTAACTTCTCACGAAACTCGTTTAACCCAATCTTAAAAGAGTTATACTGTTTCCAAAAGTGTACGAATACGTTCGCCAGGTATTATACGTCTACTATTTTTTCTTCGATAAAAAGATTGAAATCTAGTAGAGTAAAGAAATACGATAAACTTTCCTTTTAACTGAAGATGCATAAATGCTGAAGTTTCTGAACTGTCTTATTAAATTTTAAGCAGAATATGCAATAGATAACGAAATAAAGTTCAGTCTCCTCTCAGAGACAAAATGATCTATAGTCAAGAATTAAACTTACTTTTTCCCGCCATTATAGAGCATTAACGAAGCTTGTATCACAAGCAAAGTTACATAAACAAAAGTTTCACCCTCGGTAAAAAATGCTCTTTACCCCATCCCTATCTTTCCTTGTTCCCAACACCTGCATTTCGTTGTAACCGAAAGCAAGTACACATCCAGATGCGTTCATAATAATGAAAATTAAAGTAGCGTACTGTTTTCGCCCTGCTCGCATTTTCCACCCCTGTACTTGGATATATCACGAGGTTCGCACGTTCTTTCTCCTCCACAGCATCTCCAAAGTTATTAACATCAGAATCATGCTTTATTTCCATTATTGTTGTTTGTTTCACGCTTTCACGCGCGCAAAATCAGTCGCCAGTCGCTCTGTTTCTTTCCACCAAAGAATTCATTATAACAACATAGACGTGGTAAAATTTGCATCGGGATATTAATCTGTATTCACATCGATACGGCCGAACTTCGAGCCTCTTTACTTACTCTCCTGATCCCTCTTCGAAACTTTCTACTGGAATTAAACCATTCGACGGTGTCCGTCTTTGAAACTCGTTAATGAAATTCTATCGATGTAGCCTGCCACCATAGGGATTTTAATAACACCCTGGCGAGCTTCTTTTACAACCCCCTCCGAGCCGGCTTCTCATGGTAAGTTTGCTTGGTAATTAAAGAATATTTTTTTATCCCTTATCCGTGAATAGGCGGGTAAGGACGAGGGAAATTGTGATCAGGATACTGTGACTTTTCAACAGATCTAATTAAAGTACACAAGGTATCCGAATAGTTACAATACGGACGGCAAAAGGTGATTCTATGTGTAAAAATGAATCGAAAATATGGAATGAAACTTCATTTTCGAGAAAATTTGCGAACGATTGTATGATTTATCTAAATGATAAGTATCCCAGAAGTTTTGCAGATTTTTGTAAAGTCTAGAATAGCCAGAAATTAAACCTGGGCACAAAGAATACAAATAATCTAAGGAGCGTAACAAAGTATTTTTGCTTAAAGAGGATTGAACAAGTTAGACATTTTAAAACGTGTCAAGCGATCCTTGTATAACATTTATAAAAATCCAAAATGAAAAATGAAATGTGGGACAATGAAATTGTTTTCCATCTTTTTTAAAGCACGTAGATGCCAAAGGTGCAGTATTTTCCTAACCGATAGTATTGTCTAACCGATAGTAAATTAATATGAAAAGAGCAGAGAGGTGAATTTTATGGGAACAATGGCGGAAAATCGTTTTGCTCTTCGATAGCACACGATGCATCGCGTCATTTACACGTGCGAACGCGTAGAGGCTTGCAGTCAATTAAACTCGACGAAATTTAACTGTTGCGCAGAAAATTTAATGCAACGATATCGGATCGCATGTTTTCGACGTGATATTCTCGCGCGGAGAACTTTTATAGCCGATTGTTTTCCATTCGCGCAACCCGCAGCTCCGCGAATGCCTGTTTTTCGCGCGACCAATTACATTCGTTATCAGCCATTAACAAATCTCGTTACCGTTAGTTCTCCAGTGGTTATTTGTTTAATCGAAAATGAAAAAAAAGGAAAATCATTTGCTGAATCGTTATTTGTAAAATCGAAAAATTCGAAAAGTTCTCACCGGTTTCAGAGAGAAACGTAACTGTGTATCATTTAAATTATAACTAACGATAAAATTGCGATGCTGGTATTATGGAATATTGAGTTGTTGCGATAACGATTATATTATTAAATGGTATTCTAGAGGAATATAGGGAAAGTTATTAAAACTGAAACTAATACGTCTTGTTTCCGATGTTTCGCCATTCTGATACTTATCTGTGGATATATTTAAATTTGAAAAATAAATTTCATCTTATTGTACTTTAGATTCAAATATTTTTTTTAAATCTGTGAAACTTGTTTGAAACACGAACTTTTAGATATTTTACAATTATTTACCTGCAAAAACGTTAATTGTTAACTCCATCGAAGTTTCTCTCATTTAATCGTGAATATATCGGGAAAAAAACGAAACGAAAATAACATGTATGCAGTTTACATTGAAACATCAAGATTTCATTTGCATCAGCAAACGCGTTTACATTGTACAACATCAAAGTTGCAATCATTGATACTCGGAAGGAGAATCGATCGCAAATTTCACATCGTCCATTCGAAATTGCTGAAATTGGTTAACCTTAGTCGGTCAGTTGTTATTGCGTATAGTTCGGCTATTTAACCGACCGAAACAATCAATAGACCGATTCGGTTAACCGGTTAGTGAAGTTAACCGAATCGGTTAAACCTTCAATACGCCGTTTCTCCAACTACGAGTGAAGTTATCCCGCAAAATCAGCCGATTGTATGACAAATCGGAAACGGATACTGATAATAAATTCAGCTGATGCTAACGAGACGAGAGAGTTAATTAATAATAACAACTCCAATTATGTTTATTTTATATTTTATCTACGATAAAAATAGCTCTTTACGTTAATAATCTTGGCTCTCTTGCATTTATACATTGCAGATTACAGATTTATATAATTTATGGGATTTGCTTCTAAAATTTCATATGATTTATTAACAATTTCCTTATCGTTGTATAAAAGGCTTTATTAATGCAATTAGTAAAAAATAAAAAAATATTTGCTTTTAAACGATGTTTTAAGCTAATTTACTGCCAATGAAAGTATTTCGATTGTTCGAAGACAAAGGACACGAAAGTTTAAAAACAACGTAAAAAATAATCAAATCCATGGCGTATGTCCTTCTATCACTTTCTACAGAGCTCTACTCTACAGACACTTCAACTTCCCCACTAGAGAGATCCTCGAAAACTCGGTTCTAGAAACGTGAGAAAGTTCGATCGATAGGGTCCTTGAAGGACTCAGCTGGACATTTAGTATCCTAAAAAGTTTGCCCCTCTCTTTGCCGAGTTCTTCAGCCAAGCCTATACTTTCGAGTGGTCGCTGTATTTTTCATGAACAAGAGAGCAACTTTTCTTTCGCATTCACCGCGCCGCGTCGTTTTGCTTTCAAAATTAACTTCCACAACGTGAAGTACAGTTACACGAATTGATTGTTAAAATCGTTTCGTTGCAGTAGCTTTGAGAAGTCAATTTAAATTACATGTCGATTCTTTTCCTCTGAAATATTGTTTGCATGTAAATTATTGCAGCTTGCTTTTTTTTATCGTTGTATTTTCTTTTTCAAATATCAAAATTTAATATATTTCTACATCAGATTCTGTGACAATTTTTGAAAGATCTTCTTCTCTGCGTACATTATCTTTATTAGTAAAAATTACTTATGAAAATACCTGCTGTTTAATTTATTAACGGACAGAACTTTTCACGGCGAAAATAACACCTTTGTTAACACCGGAGTAAATTGTCCATCTTTTTAATTAACTTTAATTTTGATTTTATGATTACATTTCTACTAAAAATAAATTATGTAATGAATCAGTCCACCCTTTCTCCACACACTAGAAGAAATATTACTTTAAAATTAATTAACTCATTTTTGCGTGATAATTTAACAACCCTTTCCTAGTCGGAAGATAGTTCGCTTAATTTAATAGAAAAAGCTATCCAATCTTCAAATTCATAACTGATAATAAATATGAATATTCAAATAGAAAAATTGTGCATTTATTGGAAATTTAAATGTTTAAAAATACATGTTATATATTATATGATATATAATTATATATTATTATATAATATATGTATTTATACACGCTTTACTTTAAATTAATTGAAAAATAACGTCGAGAGAAGAAATTGTTAATCGAGCAACTTTCAGCTCGTCATCTTTGTGAACGTGCGCGTCGTTAATTAAATCAGCCACCCTAGTCGAATTAACTTCCCAGTGCGTGTTCGAGGAAACAATTTTAGGATAAGCTGACACAACGTCGAGGATATAGGTCAGGCGAAGCAACGCAGTCTAATCGTGCGATAATTGAACGAGATTAAAGTTAAGGCGTTTAATAAGAAACGAGCCGCTTAACCGGACACTATGACCACTTATCTTATCATCTAATACGATCGCCTCGTTGAATCACTATTCAGCCTCGTCATACCCGATTTAATTGCCTTTTTGCTTGATTAAGCTATAGAAATATGGTGAATTTACGTTGGCTGGGAAAGAAGAAAAGGACAAAGGAATTTAAAGTTTATTAGTATCTAAAAATAACTCGGATGTTTTCTTAATATTATATTTTACAATTATTGGGGTATCAATATTTTTGATAGCCGATACAAATCATTTGGTTACTTAAATTTTCGCTCTTCCAAATTATTTGGCGCGAAGTTTTCTAAAAGTTATAAAAATGATTTGGAACGATGTAGATAGTCATTTTTAATTAACTTATTCGACTACCGACGTTTTTACTACCAATCCGGACAATAGACACGGAAACATCTGTATTAACTCAATTGCATGTTCTGAGCAACCTCGACCGATCCCGCGAAAATTTCATTACCAAACGACAAGATAACGAATATATACTAATTACAGGCTGCTCGATACAAAGGAAATTAACTACCTGTACAATCAGTCGTACAGAAACGCCTCCGCCAGTGTATCGAAAGACCAAGACCAGAATCAAAGGGAAGTACCGAGAATCTGAGGAAATTAAAAGTAGAATTACTTTATTTAGAGTCCTTCACAACGTTTCCATAGATTCAACCGAACGAATCAAGAGTAATGGTACACTATCGCAGGAAAAGATTCATCGAAGTAGTAAATCTTTTGAGACATTTTGGAATATTTTCCCTTGCCTTAATATATCTCAAAAAATCTACTTTTTTTTTTTTATCTCGTAAGATAATTCAGGGGCCAACTAAGTCGTTCGTTTTATTGTACAGATTTTGGCATCACACGAAGTTTAACAAATACAGAAATCATTACAGATATCTATGTAAGCTAAAGCATACATGCCAACATCTCTCAAGGAGATAATTTACGAACTCATCGCATGGATTCCACTAACTGCACAAATCAAGTGGAACGCGTTTCAATCAGTCGCGATAAGACTCTAGAACGTAGAGACGCGACTGTTTATTTGCAGAGATATTACACAGACACGAGTTGCCGCCGCTGCGTTGGCTTTAATTAAAAGTACATTCCTTGAGAGTTCAACTTCCATCGACGCAACGTTTCGAACTTTGGAAACTTGCCATGGCTCTTTGCTGTTTGCTCCAACGTTCCTTTTCGATTATCGTTGCATTCGAGGGGTTGATTACTTGGCAATTAAAATTTTTCTCTCTTGAAAGGGCGCAGCGCATAGTGCGTGACTCTTGACAGTGGAAAATAATCTTGGCGCGAGAGAGTTAATTTTGAGTTTGATTGCGCGTTAATATCGAGCAAGACGAAGCTTTACAGAAAGTTGTGGCAGCTTCATCAAAAGAGATTTTAATTGCGCGTCTTTGAAACAGCAACGATCGTTATTTCCGCAATTATTCTTTTAGCAGTTTATACCTTCTTAATAAACTTATTCCCATAGAATAATAACTGTCTCTAATATTACAATATCTACAATAATAAAAGAAATTATGTTATTTGCATCCCTCGGTTATTATTAAAATGTTTAAAAATGGAGTGAATAAAGCGGGCACCGATACGAAACACGATACGAAAAGATTGTTGAATATTCACAAGCTAATTATACGAGGCAACCGAATATGCGAGGAGAACGTCGAAGTTGTAGGGATGTCGACTGCGACGGAAACGATGAAAAACGCTTTATAAGAAACCGATCTAGCTACGTGTAAGTGTGCTAACGATGCAAAGAAACGACGGTGAAACGAAGCACGTTTTTCTTTAACGAACCATCCGTCCAGAATTTAATTCCAAGGATACTGACTGCTAAGAGACTTTCCCGCTTCGTACACTTTTACATAATCCATGTCTAGGTGTCTATGTATACTACTACCGTCGGAATCATTCCTCTCGGTAAAACGATGAAGAATCCCTTTACGAAAATTCAGTAATTTGTGTGTAAAGTTTGTCCTGAAACCTAAACTCAATTAATATCTTTTCTTGCTTTTTTATAATTATTATTAATGAAGAAAAAGTTATTTTTTACATGTAACTTTATTCTTCTCACTACTATCACTAAAAATACAGCAACGACAATAAACGATTTGTAATAATATTAAATATTTCGTATGTAATAATATTTAAAATAGAATATTTATTATAAATATCTAACATTTCATTCGTATTCCAATGAATTTATGTAATCGAAACATTTTTGAATTAAACAAAGTAGAAATTAAATTATGCTAAAAAATGATGGAATAAATGTATATTTTATAAATTTTAAAATGCAATTTCCTCGAAAGTAGAGCGCTGCATAAAGCAGAATACTTTATTTTACGTTTCGAATTTATTTTTATACGAAGAATCAACCCCTGTCTGACTGTGTCAGCTATCCCATCGCTTTTTGAATATTTAATACAGAATACTGCAGTTCCTCGTGCACGAATATTCATTGTTTTAAGAATATGTAAATAACAAACTCTTGTAAAACATCATACCGTGAATATCTACGATTAGAAACAACGAAAAAGCCATTTTATTGAAAATTCAAGTAATAATAGTTATTACGTACTTTTTTTTTATTACATTATTTGTTACGTAAAAGCAAATATCGTTTATACAGATAAAATTCCGTATAACTTTTCTCATTTAGTATTTTACGTAACAGTGATAAATTTTTCAAATTAAATTAAAAATTCCATCATGATCCTAACATTAAAGAGAATAATACATAAATTTCATTAAAATGCCACTATAGTTAACTTTCATTGCAATTAATTTTCGACAGCATGCAACATGTATCTCGACGCAGAAAACATTTTTGACGTCAAGTTAATTTCCATCGTAATTCAAATCATTAAAAAAAGATAAGTATTTCATTAATAATTTTAATAAAATAACAATTTTTTGCAAAACCATATATCGTAACTCCGTTAAAATCATTTGTTCTCATAACTTAATTAACATTCAAATTAAATTTTATGTCACCTCTGGATATTAAAATTAATATTAAAAAGATAAATATCTATCATAATTGCATTGAAATCATTTGTCGCCATGGCATAATCACAGTTAACGTTCAAAATAATTTCTACCTGCAAACCGAATTTTAACACTGAAAAATAAATACCGCACGAGAACATACATCGTGGTTTCAGATGAATCGCTTTTTATTCTCCATCTACCCCTTGCTTTAAATTCGTTTCACACGTCACGCATATAATTCATTCATACGGGAGCCAGTGAAACAATGTCCTAACCGGGCAAAACGTCACCGGAATTCGCAGCAATCGAATCTACATACGGTTATCTCATCCAGACACAGTTTTATTCGTTCCAGAAATTCCACGATTCGGCCACGAGAGGTTGTGGCGCAATCAATAGTACGCGAAATTTAATCTTAGGCAACCTGGCATAGCCTAAATATCCTAAATTCTCTTGTTCTCGTGGGATTTATCTCCCGGTCGAGCCATGACACGAAAGAAAATATGAAGCTGTATTCTTTTTACTTTTTTTTTCTCTTCTTCTCCCTTCTTTCTTTGTTTGCTCTTTTTCTTTTTTGTTGCTTCAAAGGAATACATAGTGAAGTTTATCCAGTATATATAAATATATATATATATATCGTTTTTACAAGATGAAAAAATTAATCAGAAGATTACATTATGACGCTTAATTAAATATCGATCCAGATTTTTTCCCGCCTCTTAAGTGAAAAGATTGCTGGAGAAATTGATTACCGCGTATATACCCTTGAACCGAACCTTTTGCGCCTTCTCGCCTTCATTCTCCCTTGCTTTAGCGTACGCCGCTGGAATATTGCCGACTTTCAAAAGAAATTTTTTATTCAATCCTGAGCAACGTAAAATATCGATACGAATAATTTTTGACAAGATCGATATTCTTTCACGTTCTTTCAGTATAAATTTAGAGAAATTTTGTTTCACGATAGAAGGGGAAGAAATGTTTAAAAATGATCAATCGTTCGATATTTTACCATTAAATATATTCATAATAAAATTAAGTAACTTTTTTCTCAAAATTACTTGATTTTTGAAATAGCTTATTAAGTATAAATTTATTAATACGCAACTAATACGAAATTCGATTCAAACCGTATCTAATAAATGTATTTCAAAATCAATTTAAATAATACATTTTTCCTCGTTCTATTATTTCGTAACATTCCAGTACTTAGAATCTCATAATATCCACCATCCAACCCTTTAAACAACTTTGTTTTCATTTCCGCGTAAACACCAACAACAAATCCTCTTTACATCTTCTACATAATAATTTCCCCGACTCTGAACCTGGACCATGCTTCTCCGCCATTTAGAATTTCTTTGAAACACTGCGCCCCTTGCCGACAGCACATACACAATAGGTACAATACCTTACAAAATTTTCTTAGATTATCCAACTTAGTGATCTCGTTATTATATATTATATTATAATTATATTGAGAAAATGTAATAATAATATAACATTTTATCTGTATTTCAAAACTTTTTGTATTGCGCTAATAAAAATAGAAATGAACAGAATTTCGCGTATTACATTAGAATCTAAGATATAAATATTAAAGAGTTAAGAAATGGGTAACAATAGAAACGAAGTAACATCGGCTTCCTTGCATTCATTCAAAAACATGAAATATTTCTCTTTGGTCTAACATTTTTCCACGACACTGTACCTTCGTGCGTTAAATACGAAATATCACGGCAACCGCGAACACGGAGTTTCTTTAATTGCGGGATAGAACAAGATGTGGAAGACGACGGTGGAGAGAGTAGAAAACATCGAAGGAAGAATGGACCGGTCGACGTGTAGAAAAGCAAGACACGCCACTGACAACGAACACGAAATTTAATTCTACCGAGGCCTGTCTCCCGCGAGAATGCATCCATGCCGCAGCTTTATAATCCCGAGGCCACGGATTTATCTTAGATTATGTCGTTCCTGTCCTCTTGTTTAACTCGCTCGAGCAGAAGATACTCGCGATTTTTCATCTTGACTTTTACCGATCTCATTGTTCCGTACCCCGTCCGCGACACGATCCTTCATTAATCCGCGAAAGGAACGATTCACGGATTACATACTTGTCTATTCACCGTGTCTGCCGTTCCATCTCCTTCTTTTCATGTTTTCGAAGCAGAGCTACGTACTAGAATAAGTTTCCGGTTATGCGTAATGTTCGCTCGTGCGATTCCTCCAACGTTAATGAAACGAAGGAAATTTACTTTTTCTATATTCGAAATAAGAGGTCAAAAGTACTATAAATTACAGTATAAAGAAATGTTGAGGTTGACTGATAGAAGAACGAGTGGAAGTATAAGTTCAGGTATAGTGTATGCTGATCAAGATCCTCACTTTTACAGCGTTACAATACAATAGAAGAAGCAATGGTAGGGAGCACGTTCATATATTATAACAAAGGACATTACCAAAAAATTAACCTTGTAGCTCTAGCTGAATGCTACAAGAAACAGCAATAGAAATCTACTTATAGCTCTTTTGTTTCTAGACCTCGTAATCCAAAACAAAATTTATATTCAAGGGCACAATAATCTCCACAATAGAACAAATGCATAGACTCGTCAATGAAATTTCACAGGCATTGGAAACAAAACAATATTGCACGGCACTATTTATTGACATTGAAAAAGCATTTGACAAAGTTAACCAGGAAAAACTTCTTCAAACTATCAAAAAGCAATTTCCAGAACAAATCTACAAATTACTCAAATCTTACTTAAACAATAGAACCTTTGTAGTAAAAATAAATGACGCATATTCTGAAATTAAGGATATCAAAGCAGGAGTACCGCAAGGAAGCGTCCTAGGACCAATATTATACACACTCTATACAGCAGACATACCAACAACTGTCAACAGCAAAACTCTAACGTTCGCGGACAATATGGTCTTACTAACTAGACACGCAAATCCAGAGACGGCTGCCGCACTATTACAAGAACACATTACAAAAATAGAAAAGTGGCTGCAAAGCAAACAAATAAAAGCGAACACCAGTAAGTGCAATCACATAACATTTACGCTTAGAAAAGGAAAAACACCAGACATCCAACTAAATGGCGCCCACATAGCACAAACAAAGTATGTCAAATATCTAGGAATACATTTAGACACACGCCTTACATGGAAGTATCACATAAAATCAATAACAAACANGAATACGTGAAGAAATGAAGCAGATGTACTGGTTAATCGATAGAAAATCTAAATTAAACATAATGAATAAACTAAATATATACAAAACAATAATCAAACCAATCTGGATATACGGAGTCCCACTATGGGGGATGGCAGCAATGAGTCACATAAATAAAATAGAAACAGAGCAAGCAAAAATCTTAAGGACAATAGTTAACGCTCCATGGTACGTCAGAAACGAAGATATACGAAAAGACTTAAAGATTCCAACAGTTAAAGAGGAAATCGCCAGATATGCAAAAAAGTATAAAGAAAGACTTGCAACACACCCAAATCAGCTGGTTGCTGAAACGAATAAAAAATAATAGAAAGAAGACTGAAGAAGAAGCATCCTGCAGACCTCACAATAGAGCAATAAACAACCTGGAAGATGGAGTCCCGCTGGGGGTAACCATCCACATGCTATATTTCATCAAAATTTAAACTATAATATTTTACCAAATGTCCTAATGGACAAATTGTAAAATGTAAACAAATAATAAATAAAAAAAAAAACGGGCACAATAATATGGACTTCTCCTTATTTCGAACTTTTTTGTTTCACTAAATTCTATTCTCTTCGTAACAGCGGTCTCCAGGTTACAGATATACAAAGGTAAAGATGTAGAGGTTTTTTTTTGAAGTAATTACTCCAATAAGATACAAACGCGAAACTTGTCATGAACTACCTCATAAAGAAACATGATACTTAACGTACAATACTGAACGTAAATGGATCTGTTACTTTATATTTATGATGAAGCTCGTGTCACGACCGGCTCACTTTAAAATCGGAGATAAAGATGTAGCGGCAATCGGCTACAATGTATATCGCCGAAGCGAAGTGCCTAATGAACCATCAATATTCCAACGGTCCTTCCGCCGAATGTTCGAGAAGAAGGCGTACGTGGCAACAGTCGCGGACGCCTAACAAACTCAAGGATAGTAGGGATATTGAGGGGTGACAAAAGAAAAATAACCGAATCCGATCGGAAGTCGAGTTGTAAGAGTCAGTCTTAAAAAGTCACGCATAGAGCTCGGAAGTAAATTGTAAACCTAGTGTTAGAAAAAAAAAATAAAATTTCTTTTTTATTTTTCATCTTAAATTTCTTTCTTTATTTTTTTTTTTTTTTGTCATTTTACGTGACACTCGCTGGGATTTTGTTGAAAATATCTTCTTTAATTTAGTAGGAATCTCTTTCTGAGCGTTCTTTGTGTCTTTCATATTCCAAAAAAGATAAATGTTTTCACTGATAAAAGGCTCTAATAGTCATTGCTCTAATTTTTCTATCCATTCTTCGTTTCGTAATACAGATTGCAGAGATTGCACTGTAGATTGTAAAAATTTTCCTAAATTTATTTCGCGTGATATGGTAAAGAATACCATATCGGAAGAGGAATAATTTTCTTATTTGCGAGTTAAAGAACTGTATTTTAGCGATCCTCTTTTTCACTAGCATCATAAAAATTATAGAGATTATGGTTGATAAAAATTTCCTGAATTTATCAGAATTTTCGTTTTAATATTTAGCATCCATTTTTTCATGGGACAAGTATGACATCAAGAGGATGAAGGTTTAAATTTTTACTTTACTTGCTAATCTTCTCTAATTTGCAACTTTTTCCTTTTTCTTCATGATGAAACTGTTAGGATTATGTGTCACGGTTATGAATATCTCTTTGAAGTATAGAAGGCTTACGTATATTATTTTCAGGTACGTATTTTATTTCAATCCTAAATTAAAAATTCTAAATAAATTAAACATATTATAACGAATGAAAACTCATTCGGGTAATCTTTTCTAGCTATTACATTTTTTTCTGTTCTCTTTTAAAATAGTATCGAATATCGTATTTCTGATGATAAGTTCTACGAGATTTAGGAGCTTGAAAACTACGTCTTCAGCTTAAAACCGTGAATCAATTCTTCCTTATATCCGCCTTTTCTCTCTGCTCTTCACCTACTTGTTTCAGAACGAAGTTACAAAAGTTATATCTCGTGACACGACGGACTCTTGTATTAATCAAATCCTTAAGAAGAATTTTCCTCGTTTTTTCAACTGGTATTAAATATTGAACTTTAATTATTGCAAGTTCCACATCGAAGTTGAAGAATGACAAGGGGGCTTGACCTAGATTTCGACACGAGTCTCCCAAGAAATTAAATTAATATATTATTAAAATATTGTAATGTTACGTACTGGCATTCTTTTCAATCGGGAAAATACTAATCAACGTTGCTAAAAATGCTAATCAAAGTGTAATTCTACTTTATTAATAAATCCTATTAACCCTAATAATAGTACGTATCAAAGAGTACAAATATCTAGTGTAATAATCGATGACTAACGATATCATCATCACTAATAATTACTCATGTTCAGTTAAAATAACACCTATATTTAAAAAATGACAATATAATAATGTCATTAATTCATCCTATATCGTTTTTATAATAAAAGAACATTTTTATTCTCAAGGAAAAGTAAATAAGGAATCACGACGTAAAATTACAGTGAAAATAGTAAACTGCAGCTCTGCAGAGTTCGATATCGTTACAACCCCTTTGAAATACACTCGTATTTTATGAGAACCACGTTAAAGGGCATGAAGTGGTGGAAACATTCTAGGCGGATAGTTTCGTCGCAGAATACGGCGCGCGTTCTAATTCGAGATAGCGCGAACAGGAGGAAAATGCCGCGGTCGATTTTAGTTAAACCATAAACACCCAACAATAAAACTCAAAGCATTATTAAACGCTCACGCACGTGCTCGAAAACCATTTCGATCCGCAACAAGTTTCTCGCGCCATTCAAATTGAATTTGAGCACTCTTTCCGATGCAAATTCCAAGCTAAGCATAAAAATTCCTCTCGTTTCTTTTCCGATCGAACGTTACTCTAAATTTTTTCATTCGTTTCAACGGTAAAATGAAAAGACAAGAAAACATCGAAAAAATCGGATAGGAATTCTACAGATTTTTTCCAAATTTTGCAATAATAGAAGAAAAAGATAATATTTCGTGATTGGACATTATTTTACGCAATGGTACTTAATCAGCGGTTTGAAGATCGACATGAAATAGTGAATATAAAAATATTACAAGAAAAATATTAGAATAGAAAGTATTCGGAGAAAATATGACAGAAAAATATTTGAAGAAATTCCACAGAAACGGAGAAACCACGTAGAGGGAACTAATGCCAACAGCAGAAATATGTTGGAGGACATTGGAATAATACTTCATCTCTTCAGGCTATACGGATGTCATCCGCACGCTATTAATATAGCGACAACTTCAAAACTGCTTACATGTTAACTCTTATTCACTGTGCAACAGTGTTCTATTTGCTTTGCAGTGAAACATATAGGTATAGCGTTGACGCTCAATAGTTGTACACTGTAATAAATTTGATATATCTCATGGTATAATAACACGTGAAGTATTTTCAAATTTTCAAATTGTTTTCAGCGATGTTGCCATAATAGCTTTTCCTTTTTGTAAAGAATATTTAATTACATTGCTTTAGCAAAGATTGCAATTTCAGAGAATTCCTGAAAATACATTAAATATCTAACAATACCGGACGTATACAACGTTCCTGAATACTTGATGGATGCTACGGGATGTCTGAATGCATACTACGACGCGCAATTGTTCTCGTAGCTCGTGGTTCTAATAGTAGACATTCTAGATACGAGACTAGTACCTATATTGGGCATATATTTCAGCCAGTATAATTGAGTTTTGCATATTGCATTCAAGATCGATGAATGCATTAGCACTTGTTACCATCTTTTTCAGTTAATCTGTGCCACTTTCCAGAAGCATCAGTAAAATAATTTCGCTATTTAAAATGCATTATTGTTTCCATTAAAATCGCAATTAATAAATAATTCGGAAATAATTAGTAAATAATTCGATTTTAATACCAACTTTGCAAACGAAACGGTTCGCATTTCAATTTCAAATAACAATACTCCAGTGGCACAATCCTCGTCCTCGCCATTTCATGTTCGAACCTCCGCCATTATACCGTCGTCGTTTAACGCGACCGCATGAAGCGCGTGTTACGAAACAAATCTGAGAAAGATGCGTGTATACGCTACAGACACAGTAATATATTTATTCTTTTTTCTGTTCTTCCCGACGTCCTTTGTGCCAGCGTACGAATACACATGGACTCGACGGCTACGAAACTTTTCATCCTTTATAACGCGACGAGCTTTTCTTCCGTGGAAGAAACGTAACGTCGCCTCTGAAATAAACGGCGTCGCGTTCACGGTTTTGTGCGCGTCCAGACGGGAAAAAAATGTTTGAAGAATTAACAGGGTCAATGTTTAACGGCCGGTTCGACAAATTACACCCACGAAAGAGAAAACGTGATTTCTTTCCTTCTTTATGAAACAAGAAAAAATAAAGATTTTAGATTTTTACAACACGATTACGAGGCTGACGCGAATAGGTGAACGCTGCACGGTGAAGTACTTGACCCAATTTGATCAAAATTGAAAATTACAGGAGAAGAAGAACGCGATAAACAGTTACATTTTTCATGACTTTTTAATTTTAATGTCACTTTACGAAATTTGAAAGTTTGAATTTTGATCAGCTTCTTAAGCCAAATGCTCTAATATACGATGGATCAATCGCATAATTAGAATGAAAAATGAAGCAGGAACTCTCGTCATTTTTCCCACGTCAAATAACCGTCCAGGACGAGCTCCCAATGGGAAAGCTCCATCGAATTACCGTGAGGAACGCGATATACCATGAGACTACATTTAGTATTCGGTTTATTGATAAGGTTGAAAATTTCGCGACTTTTCGGCGTAATTTTCTGACTCGCAACGCTTTCTCATTTCAGGGACATGAAAGTTCCTTTCTCGTTATCAAGCAGCATTATTACGTTCCTGCTAATCAGTGTCGCTCGTTGTAAATTGAAGATTATGGATTGGAGATGAAGCGAAGTTTCATGGCGTTTGTAGAGTATGAACCTCTTAAATTGATGTTTCTCGTGTTTTTTATTTTACGGTGGAATAATTAAGGAAATTTCTCCTTTAATTATCGTGGTACGATATAATTATAGTTAAATTATGATTATAAATAATAATTAAGATAATAATGTTGCGCGTTATGTAATGGCGAAGCCGATATCACTGAAAATTAGCAAAATCTAATCTAAACACCTTCAAGCGTTAAATATAGGAGCTCAGCAGCTATTAGCTTCTCGTTGACGGTATTTCCCTTAACGAAAACGGAACGGCGAATAATTCTAAGAGTTAATTAACTTTTTGCGTGTACTGAGTCCACAATTACCCGGAAGGTGACTACAAAGATCCTTTCGAAAATATACAAACTCCTTCACCATATATACAATATGCATACTTTATCTATCGATTAACCCAAAAACAAAAAGGAGAAAAAAGAGAAAGTAAACAGGATTTGATTATCTAAGCGTTAAAGGCGCTTTAAATTTACATAATGCTCGTCAATTAGCTGCTTGTGTCGCGAGAAATCTACGAAAAGAAGCACGAAGGTTTGAGGAAACAAAGCTTCTGATTAATTTTATTTTCGTGCAGAGAGATCGTGTGTTTGAATGTTAGCCGGTAGTTTTACGCAACACAATTAATTTTAATAACATCGTTTCGAGACTTCGAAAGAAATGAGAGAGATCCCTTTAAGACAGACCTAGCTAACACGAATCATTTTATGAAAAATATATCTTAAATTCTTCCTATTTTAGTATTTTCTTATATGCTTTGAAACGAATTTGAAAACGAATAAACTTTATTAAAAAGCTTTAGACAAATTAGATAAGAATCTCGAAGTTTGCTTCAATTAAAAGGGAAATGACACTGGTTTGAGAAATATTACAAAAAAAATCCAAAAATTCAATCTGAAAAGTAGAATCTAAACAGTAAGGTCTAAGTGATTTCGTCTGTTCTATCATTCTTTTCTTCCCCTTCTTTTTTTCTTTTTTAGCTATCACTCAATTTCGTCTAGAATTACACAAAAGGAAACTACGTGGCGAGTATTCCACTATGGCTCTAGAACAGCCACGAATTTCCTAGATCCACAGAAATAAAATGTTCTTTCGCAAAAGTGGAGGCGAATGGTGGGATAGGATCGTTTGCAAATTCGCGTCTTGGAAGCGAGCAACGTTCCAAACTATTCGCACGGTGCATGACGGGAATTGTAAAGCGGCGCTCGGCAACAATATTCATAAAATTCAATGGGCTCGCATGCAAATGCGGAGCGCAACCAATTCACACGTTTTCGCGTAACAGGCAGAAGGAAAGGAGAACGGAAAAGTGGCCCTGAAACCTCGAGATCAACATCCTATGGGAAAGGATTGCGTGGCTATAAGCTGCCATAAGCTTCCCGTCTCGCGGCTGGTCAATTTTCTCTGCTTACAGTGAGATTTCATACGGATGATGTTAGAACCTTATTTTTAATAACAATAAATATTTATGTAGATACGTATCGTCTTCATCTTTTTCAATGTCTTTGACGTAGAATTTTTGTTTCTGTTGCCAGACATTCATTCATTATAAAATCGGATAATCATTTAAGTAGTCTTTTCTGTTTAACAAGATAAAATACATTTAAATGTGTGCGAAGCGTATAAACATACACACGTGTACACGTACGCGAGAAACGAGAGAATTCGGGACAGGACTGGAAATTTCCATCTTTACTTCCTTTTAATTGGAAGCTCGCCGCTTCGTATCTTCGTACCACTGGGAACGCGACAGATGCACAGCAATCTACACGCGGCCAGCGTAACGGGAAGCACGAGCCATCACGTAACAAGGGATCCGGTCTTCTATCCTAAATGTGTCTCGTCGAAAACTTGCTGCACCGATCACGCAGACGAAGGGAAGAAGAAACGTTGAAAAGGGGGTCGCAAACCCTTTGACCCCGTCGTGATTTTCATGAGACCCAATGAAGATCCGAGTACGAACATGAAACGTGGAAAATAGTCGAAGGGAATTTACGAGTTCCTACTGGAAATTACATTTTCTTTGCCAATTGACAAGCTACGTAATAATGATTTTAATAGGAAAATAATAGGTTTGGAAATAACGAATTTGTATCGTACTTTAGGGGCAGATTTTTTCTGATTCATTGAATCTAAGTGTATTTGTTATTAGTGATTACTAGACATTTATAGAGAATTGAAATATAAATTTATATTGAAATCTGCAGCCTAGCAATTATTAACCACGCGTATCAAAATCATTATATAAACAGCGCAAAATAACGCACCTCGGTATACAAGTCAACGACATAAGAAAAAACGACGTTGATTATCCAGAAATCCAAACTGTTCGGAAATTCGGCTAATTTTGCCGTGTTTTCAGCAAAATTGCAGCCATCGACGTTTTCCACGGAAGCCAGTAAGAACGCGTGCGAACACCGAGCGGAAGAGCAGCAGGAGGCGGAGGGAAACGGGCGTAGCAGAAAGTCCTTTCGCAACCCCTAACACGAAACCGCACTCCGGCAACATTTGCGTTTTAACGGGCTCGTGACGCTTTTATTCCGACGGAATCGGCTCGATTCTCGTGGCATCCGCGCGTCACAGACTGATCCGTCGATTATTCGATTTATTTCAACTTGTTTTCGGCTGCTTTTCACCAATTTTCCGCTTGCCTTTTACGCTGGATACACAGACTGTTCGTGAAAATGTGTTCGCTACGGTATAAAGCATCGGTTTTTGATTTTTTACGGGTCAATGGAGGTTTCATTGACGATTATAAGTTATTGTTTCAAACTTATATTCAATCCTCTTGTAACACGGTTTCGATGTAACACAGTGCAAAAATTACGACAATACGATATTCTTGAAACACGATTTCCATGTAGCACGATTTAATAAATTTGGACAACTCTCATATAACATGAATGTCACAATTGTTTTGATTAACATGGTTTCGATATAATGCGGAACGAATCAATCGCGTCATAGGAAGATGGATTGCATTTATAGTCGGTTCCGGAAATATTCGGACACTAGCATAATTTTAACTTCTATGTTCGAAATCTGAAATAAATGCAGATAAAATAACAAAAATGTTTTGCAACATATTGAAGTATAGTATACAGACGCCTGAAGGTGAAAATCATCTGACTTAAAATAAACCGTTGTTTAAATATTCAAAAAAATATTGAAAATGGTTGAATTTTCATGTTTTAAAAATATTCGGGAACTTTATAAGTTAAGGTCAAAAAAACTAAAATGGAAATTTATTATAAAGGTTTAATGTTATGTCCAGTACCGTTTTTGTTCAATTACAAGTTCTAAGCAGTTTAATGTGTTAAAAAGGAATTAGATGTTTACAATTTAAGAATTTAGAATGTAATGTTTATCGTTGTCTTTGCTAATTCTATGATCCAGCTCATTCCATAGGGAAGGTTATACCTCCCCTTCTCTTCTCTTAATTTGATAACTTAAATTTGTGATATATCTCGCAAATTAAATGTGCATTTTTCTTTCATTTATCTTGTATTGCTCTGGCAATATTACATAATTAATTAACAAATTTTTTATTTTTGATAAATTAAAAATCACCAGATATTTTACTCCTCTTATCTACAGGCTGCATTGCAATATTTTATATTACAAATTCTTACAATATTATACGTAAGTAACCAAGAAAAGAAAAATATGCTGATTTATTGTCTGATAGTTTATTCACATAAATCGAAGAAAAATAAATTTAAAATTAGCAATAATACTCAAACAGGTTACAAATTTAAGCTATCAAATTAAGATAACGGATTTTTTACAGAAGTATGCCCATCTCTGTGGAATGAATTAGACCGTAGAATTAGCCAAAAAACAATAATAAACAGTCAAGAAATATGATAAATTCGTCTAATGTAGAAATAAAATACAGCATCGGTTACTGACAAAAAATAATTACTAAACTGCTTAAAACGTGTTGTGGAGCAAAAAGGATATTGGAAAAAATATTAAACTTTTATAAAAAGAATTACCATTTTAGTTTTCTTAACGTCAATATATGAGGTGTCCGAATATTTTTGAGACACAAAAATTCACTTTTTTCCTATATTTTTTATAATATTTAAACAACGATCTGTTTTAGATCAGAAATTTGTTGCTTTCTGGCATCTATATATCCGAATATTTTAGACACAAATTATGCGAAAATAATTCAGTGAACTTTACGTACTAGAACGAACGATTCTATTAGGTTGCTACTTGTGAAATGGTCAATTTTAAAAAGTCGGAATCTAACAGCTGAGTTTACCGTTATATATTATTTATCACATGCCAATTTAAAGCTCAAAGTTAACCAAAGACAATATTATAAACATTTTCTGAAAAGTGAAATAAATTAATCTTATATTGTTTTTACGCTTATATTATTCATTTCGTATTGTTGCTGTTCAAATCATATTGGATAGTAACTTTGTTTTAGACTGTTGGCCTGGAACTGATTACTCCTAAATACCTATTACATATAGATGTTAATGTATGTTAAATCAAACAAAGTTCTAGAACCGGTTATGTTCATTCCAGTGCGCTCAACTGTGTTTGAGAATGAAATTTGATGGAAAAGTGGTAAAAGGGCATCTTTTCTATCTAAAATTCTATTCCAAAATCACGCATACGCAAATTTAAATATACGTTTTAATAGATTTTGAACGTATTTCGCTGGACATCATATTTCTGCTACAGAATCGCTCTCGAGGATAAAGATATTGACTAGAGGAATAATTATACAATTGCAGTAAAATTAGAATTCATTATCGTTTGAATAATTATCCGAGGAATACGTAATTTATACTCCTGTAGGGAGTTAAAACGCTTTTAATGACAAAGTCTAATGCCGGTAAAGAACGGTCGAGATAAAATGAATTTCAAACACTATGTAGAAACTTTTTTCGACTATAAAATATTGAAAATCTAATTGTTCATTCAATATATAAAATATTGAACGTGTGAAATGTCAAATGATTTATTCCTTAAAAATTACACAAAATTTTCTGCTCTTTTTCTCTCAATTTAATTTGAATAATTAGTGATAAAGAACATTTATTTCAAGAATTTAGTTATAGAAGTGTTTATTTTACCACAAAATCAAAGCAGAGAACTCTACAAGTGGACTTTTGGTGTAAATTTTCGGAGACGCTTTACCAACAACAGAATGCTTTAGAGTAGACGGAAATACAGAGAATGCCGATTATCCGGACAAGCGAGCGGACAAGCCTTAAGCCGATAATACACCACCGAAAACAATTAAAGGATCGCGCCTGCTATTCTGGAAAACAGGCTAAGCATCAAAGTTGAATGACGTACTTTACCTAATTGAACAATCAATTTGTTGGTCAAAGTAAACGCGTAAGAAGATAATTTAAAAATTTGTTTATTTCAAGGGAAGATTTCGTTCCAAAAGAGATATAAAAATTGGAGAGAGGCAACTCGTTCTTGTTTTGTGTAATTTGTACTCTTTCGATAATCATTGTCAGTCTTGGAAAGGAATCGAGTTTTTCAGCACTCCAACAACTACTTCGATGTTTAAATCGAGCTTTTGTTAAAATACCTTGGCTACTCCAATGTCCTTTACTTCAGCTTAATGTTCTTCTCTTGAACCAGTTCCTGTTCGAAAAACATTCTTCCTGACCGTAACCTCTTTTGTAAACTTGATTCAAAGACAGCATGGAAAGAAAAGAAACATGGTCTAAACTTGCAACAGAAAGATAAACATGGTGCACCTACTTATTTCTCAGTCTGTTGATTCCTCTGAATATCTTTCTGTCGAAAATTATTCTTTCGATATTTTTTGCCACGTTTTGTTATTTCTATAAGCCAGGAATTTATAGATTAAAACAATTAACTTCATCGATTCTTGTAAATTAATTTTCAAAGTGCAATAAACTGCAAGTTTTCTCCTTCCAAAAATAAAATCAATGTTTCAAATATATATATATATATATATATATATATATATATATATATATATATATATATATATATATATATTGTGGTAAAATAAACACTTCTATAACTAAATTCTTGAAATAAATGTTCTTTATCACTAATTATTCAAATTAAATTGAGAGAAAAAGAGCAGAAAATTTCGTGTAATTTTTAAGGAATAAATCATTTGACATTTCACACGTTCAATATTTTATATATTGAATGAACAATTAGATTTTCAATATTTTATAGTCGAAAAAAGTTTCTACATAGTGTTTGAAATTCATTTTATCTCGACCGTTCTTTACCGGCATTAGACTTTGTCATTAAATATTATATATATATATATTCGCGAAAATATTGAAATATTGCTACAAAATATGCAAAGTACGATATACTCCAAGTAAAAATGACACGTAGTCATATTTTTAATAGAGTCGACGAAATTATATTCCATGGGAGAAATATTTCAAATATCGGGGATATTCACACCAAATGCAACGTTAAAACGAAGCGATAAATTATTTAATCGATGAAAATACCGACGAATCACTTTACGCTTGATCACCTCGCAAATGAGAGAGCTAGTGGAAACAGCGCGTACCGTTCCCAGCGCGATTATTCGTCGAAAGAACGGGGTGAAATGAATTTTCGAGCTGAAATCATTTTTCCCGCGAGCCAAGCGAATAACTGGGGACGACTCAGTGATAACTAACGAGAAACTGTGGACCGTAATGAGTTCACCGTTCCTCGGCTCTATTTTTCGTGTAGAGTACGTTAGCGAATTGTACGATTTAAATAAGAGAAAACAAGAGCAATGCCTAAGTGTCATTAATAATAACTCGTTATAATAGCAAGAATAATTATTCTGGTATAAATATCGGAATTGTAAATTATTCATTACATTTTCGAACAAATATTTTCACTGAAATTGATTCGAGTACACGAATCACTTATGCGTTTAATCCGTATTGTTGTTATCTCTCGGATCAGCGATATAACAAAATCGGCCTTCGATTAATGCATACTCTCGTTAGTTATTGTTGTTCCGCTAATTGCGTGTATTATGAGGATACGTTGCTGTTTAACGATTGACATCGTTACAATTGGAAATTTAATCGGTTCCATTCTATGATTTATAATCTTTATCAACATGCTGGCAATGAACTTGAAATGTCTTGAATTTATTAATATATATGCTACATTTTCTTTCAAAACAGAAACATTTTACGCAATTTGATATATTAATACCACATAAAATAATACAACTATCTACATGCGTATAGAATACTGCTTGAATCCAACTCTGGAATTGCTTATGCAGCGTTGCAGAGTATAGGAACTTTCGCGATAATTAAGGAACCCGAGTGCGAAGTCAATAAGAAGTTACGGAGTCAGCGAATAAATGGAAATATATTCGTTAAGTGGAATTCTTTTAACTGGAAAAATTTAACGATGCCCAAAATTAAACTTTATGCGTAAACTTTTTTTCGTGGTGTATGTGAAAGAAGTATTAAGTATATACTATATTAATGTACCTAACTAACCGTAAATTAATTTCGCAATTTAGCAAGAAGATCAAGAAAGTTATGAAGAAAATATATGTGATTATCGTTAGAAATAATCACACCCTATCGTCTAAAGATTATAAAATATATTCTACAATTAGAATGTTAATAATAATCGTGATTATCTGCTATCTAACACTAGAATTCAAATCTGTAAAATTAAATGCTTCCTAACTTGTCTTCGGTCCTCTACAATGCCTTTCAAGTATCCGAACCACATTTATACCAGTCGCGCTGCTAGAATCAAATATCAAGGAAGCAAGAAACGTTGAAACGATATAAATCACCGTTAACGTCCCCCCATACGACCCGTACGCACATATATTTCGTTAAACTGTTCCACGAACGAGCATCAATTTTCATCGTTAACCAGTTGTTTGCATCCTCCTCCTCCCCGTTGAACGAGATAAATTAAATAATGTATCGATGGAAGCGTTAACGAAGAATTTCACATTGGCAACGACAAAAGCAAAGTTGTAGCTACATTTGCGCCCGGTGAAATATTTAACGAGCTGTCCAAACATGATCCGATTTGCAAGGGTTGATTCGGGTATTCGCACGCGCAACACTGAGCGATTAGAGTTCATTTCAAGCTTTAACGCGGCTGAATAAAACGGCCGTCTGTTTTTATCCATTCCTGTCCGTCCCATTTTATTTTTTCTCTTCTTTTTCTATTTATCTTCTTTTTTTTCGCGTGCGCTTGCTTGCAGTAACGCGAAATGATTGCATAATAACATTAACAGCATGAAAGCTCTCTATCCAGAACGCCGCGAATGAAATTTGCGAGTGGCACAGTGTTATGAATTTCGATAATTCCCCGAATTTTTTCGATTTACGCAATCGAAAAACGCGTGCATCAGTTACAACGAATATCGTTGATTTGCTGGGAGAATTACACAATTAAAAAAGTAAATTTTTCAGAAAGCCAGTTTGAAATATAAAGTTATTAATCACTCAACCGTTTAACAATGAGCAAATTTTTATAAATTTAATGTGCGAAACGAACATGAAGATAATGTTAATATTTTTACTGAATTAATAGAAGACTATTAGATTTGTATTATCCTAACGAATATTTTGTTTTGTTTTACTATTGTTTTCTTAGCAGATGATGAAATTATTTTACTATTTGTCTCTTTTTTTATAAATCCATTTAATTCACTGGCGAAAAGCAAATCCAATGTTTAATCGGATTTTTTTGGCAGCTTGAAATTCTCATAAAAGGAACATCATTGGGTAGCACACAGTCGAAATATGCGCATACGATTTATCTAAAGGAAAATTCGATTTTTTTCAATGTTTTATATCCCCTCCCCCGAACCGAATCCATTATTATACAATTAAAATCCTTTTGCCCTGTTATTTCATTCACGTGTTGTTTTAACGATAATAAATCGTTACCGTTAACGCAATACCAACATGCTTTTGTTAGGAACAAATATAGCTTTTTTCCGTCCAAAATATGCCATAGAACGAAATACAATTTACTCAGATCAAAACTTTTGCAAACAGAATGGAATATTTCGGGTCCTTTTTAGTTATTTAAAAAATAATAATAGATACGAGTAAAATACATAGGAAGGTTTTTAATCGTTTCATGTATAAAATAAAAAATGGCGAAATTTATCGTCGGAAAAAGAAACGACGCTAAATGTTTAATATAGTAAAATTATTCCCTATGACGCCCAAAAAATATAAAAATGTATGATAAATTCATGTATTTTGAAATTTAAGTATTTTTATTAATTTTTTGCTATTTTTAAATAGAATAGAAATTCTAGATCGGAAAAATCAAATTTTAAAAATTAAATACTTTCCAATTTCTTTCTTTTATTTAATCATAATACAATGTCACAGGTTCCACTCGCGCTCATCTAATCGGTTTTCCCGAGGACAGTGAAAAATGTGCGTGCTACAGCAAACAGGCAGAAAACTGTTAAAACGATTTCCTACACGCCAGAAGAGAGAACCTCGACCTGGTTGCTCGTCGTTTAAAAATATCGTTAAGCTACTTTTCCCTGTTGCTATTAGACTTTTAGCGAGAGCAACTTGCAAAATAAATTATTACGAGGAAAACTTTCGCATTCGCGCTGCCGCCTTTGTCGCTTTTTGAAACAAGACAATCCGTTCGTCTGGAAAATTGGATTATGATTCTCGGTTGCGTCTTATTAACGTGTTTATCGAAGGAAACAGGCGAATACAGAGAGTATATAGAAATTGCTGAAACACGGGAATTGTGTGAACTGTTGCAAAAGATTAGAATAATAGCAACAATATCTTTTATAATATTGTTTATTATCCCACAAATCCTGATCATTTATTTTTAATTTATCTGAAATTCGTTTATTACCGCGTTCAATTACACCTTCAATGCCAGTATAACTCCAAAAATTATCATTTAGTCTTCACGATCCAAAAAAAGATCGTTCGAGTGTATAAAAAGATAATTAACAGAAAAGATTTATTCTGCGTAATGAACAATCTCGCGTTTTCAACCTTACTCCATTTGTATCGCCGAATAGTCTTTCTCTAAAAGATAAAAAGGAAGAAAAAAAAGATTTCGCGTGACTTTTGCAGAATCAAACTCCCTAATTCTGCTTCAAAAGTTCGAATTATCCGAATTCACTCAAGCCGGAACAAAGGATTCGGCGAAAATCCTGAAAGCGTTTAAAACGAACGATATTCCGGCAAATACCGCATTATATCGTAAATGAAACGCTCGATGACACTCGAACAAAACGAACCGTCGTCCGGCAGACCGAACATCACCGATCGAAATAACGCATCACCGCTCAAAAGCCGCCGATAATTCGTTTTGCGAATCATGTGACCCAATCTCGTCTGTACTTTTCATTTTCGAATATTCGAGCGAATATGGCTTGACAAGCACTGATTTTACCCAAACACTGGAAAACGATACACAAATTTGTATTGTCTGTAAGCTCGAAGAATCAACAAAAACTTTTTGGGCTTTAAATTAATCCTAGATAGATAAAGATAAATTAAAGGGAAAACTAACTAAACGTTCCACTTTTTCAACAGCAACACCAAAGATGTTTGTATAAAGAGAAGAGAAGATAAGATACTAATACAAAGTATCGCGTAACAATCGATACAGGTGAATCCAACATGCGATAAAATGAACACAGAGCAGACTTATCTTGCACATAAATATAAAATGCAGATGCAAAGTTGTAGGGAGGCTGGTCGTTGGATTCGAACACCAGATGCGAGGGTCATGGACTCGCAGTTAACTGCTGAATCGCAATAGGAGGTTTTTACATTTGACCCGAATCGAGGATAGCTTACGAGACTGGCGAATGGTGGTATAGAATATTTCCATGGAACATTCAATGCAACCGTATTTCGAACAAATTACACTACCGTTCAATAGTATTGAGGCACTTGCTTGTTTTTGATAACACAGTAGAACTGCATTTATCCGACTTCCATTTGTTCCAATGAAATTTTAGTTAATACTAGGTTAAATGAACTTCCATCGATTGAATCGACTTATTTGAATCTGAGGTTTGATTAAATAAATGAAATAGTATAGGTTTTAAAATAATGCGGTCACAAGAAGTAATTAACAACGTTATGAGATAAAAATAATATTAATCGTATATTTTTCTCCTATTAATTTATCGTTGAAATTATAGTATAATTGATTCGGTATAAGTAAATCGAAAAAGTCTTGTTCATTGGAAGAGACAGATTTTACTTTAAAATGAAATATTGCTGATTGTGTGATAATGGATTTGAGATTGGTAAATCTGACATTTTATGAATAATAATTAGTAGTAGAAGTTGCGATAATTCCTTAAAATGGAATATCGTTCCACGATAAGTTGAAACTTTTCGTATTTTATTAAAAAATTGTGTATAGGAGAAATATGTACTGTCGAAAGCAATGTTACAGTTAAAAATTAAAATATCCACTTATAATTTAAAATTACAAAACATAAGTATTTTAACAATTTTTAAATGAAACAGATACAATACATATTAATAGAAAATAGTAATAATTAAATTTATTTACCACGATAAATACAAAGATTTTTGTACTTCATTTTTATGAGATAATTTAAAATAATACCTTTAAAAAAATATATTTTTTTACGTGTTTTTAAATATACATTTATTTTACAACCACCATAAAGCCTGTTGAACGTTGTTAGTATCTATAAAATTTAATGACAGTACCACGATTTTATAGTAGCCTGATTAATAAAGTTTTTCAGGTGCTCAAATACCCAGTCACCACTAAAAATTTAACGTGCGTCATTAGATTTGATGATAAGAAGACGGAATATGAAGGTAACTCAATTTCCCAACTTTTTCGACCTACTCCACTCTCATCCTTGAAAGCTCAACTAACTGTAAGAATTGCTGTGACATCTTTTTCTTTCTCATCATGCGAGGAATAAAAACTGCCTTCGTTGTAACAACGAAATTCCCTCGTATCTCGTTATACCTAACACGTCCCAAAATTAATTAAGCCAATTATGATCATGAAAATAAAAATTCGAGACACTTATCTGAGAATATCAATCAGTATAATCAAGTTTTCTCGACATTCTTTAGTTACATTCATAAAAATAATATTTTCTACAAACATTCACGATTTATTTACTGTATTTTTATTATTTATTATGTTTTCTAAGAATTTTTTTATATTTTTTGATATTGACTTGTTCAGTCATCCAAGATATAAGAAATTCGACGAGAATTTCTAGTTCGAGAAGAATCCGAATGTTATATACGTTTAATTTGATCATGAAGTAGTAGAGCGTCTCGTGCTAAATAAAAACCCTCTATTGCGGGAAAGAGTACAGGAGACGAACGAGAATTTTATTCGGTTAGTTTTCCAGGTAAATATTTACAGCAGTTGGCAAATATCGGTAACATATATGCATTCAAGTCAAAATACGCGTATGTCCAGTTATTTTATCAATCACTGACAGTGATCAAAACACGAGGCGACGTTTTCCGTAAAGTACAAACTTCAGTGAGAACGGATCTGTGTCCAGGAAAAAAGCACTCGACAGAGTAATAACAGTTGAAAAACTTTAAATGGCACGTATTAATTCAAATGAGAATATTTACAACAACACATATTTTTAGTCAATTTTTTAATAGATTGTAACTTACGAGTCGTTCGTTTTCGTGTAAATACTCCTGCTTCGTATGAAGGGATATTCCTGTTCGTAACTCTGAACTGTACTTGATGGTAGCGAGCAAGAGATGAAATGTTTTTTCTGTATTTCTTCAGTTAATAAAAGTTAATTAATGGAGACTACAAAAATAGAAGATAAGAAAAGAAAATTTTTAAAGTTTAAATGTGGAAAAAAGGAAGAGAAAAATATGCAGAGACGCATAGCTAAATTTATAAAGAGATAAATTTAGTTAATTCTACTTGGATTATATATTATTCAAAGAAAATAATATCTATTTAATTTGCTATTGATAACGAATATGTTTCAATGTACAAATATTATAACCTAATTCAAATAATATTGAGAAATTTTTATGAGAACTTGTATATATAAACCATTTGTATATATAAACCTAAGTATATTGAAATAATTATTGTAAATAATTAACATAGTGTTTTATCAGACATATAGCTGTGTATCTGATAATTATATCTTTTTCTGATACGGTTTCCTTATCGTTGAATTAATTATATCCGTATCAAATTTTAATCTGATACAGATATTCACTCGGAAATCCAAGAAATATAATGTGATTTAAATATTGTTTGAGAAGATCAAGCGATTTAAATGTTCGCTTGTCACACCACGATTTGTCTAAATTTCTCTTTTTGACCATACTAACAAAAAATGATTACTCACCAAGTCGATTTGGAGGAAGCTTAAAAGCGAAAGCTAAAGAACCACGATTGCTCACAGTGCGATGTCAGTGATTAATCAGCAAGAATTCGTGATTCCAAACCGATTACCGTCGTTCAGCGGCCCATTAACCCTTCCAATCTCATCGCGATCGGCCAGAGAATGTTTTCCATTAGCACTTCGCCGATCGCACTCGACCAACATGAATCCGTCGACGAACAGGAGGGTACAGATCTCTTTTCCTCGATGAGTTTTCGTATCGACCAATTCCGCCAAAATTTCCGCCGTATTGCCACGATCCAGTTACGATATACCAAACATTCGTCCTTGTAACTTCATCTCACTCGAATAGAAAAAATGTCAACACAAAATATCCGCACAACTAATCGTGCGTTTCTTAGAATTTCGATTGGTCGAAATTTCTTAAAATTCGTGATCGTTTACCAACAATGACAGTTTCTCCAGTTATTTTACGTTAGAAACAGAATGAACGATCTGTCCACGTGTTGATAGTAAACAGAGGTGGGGTTTGCGCTTTCTTCGGGTCACATAATTGGTATTACTCTAACGACGTATGATTCAAACATTTATCATAGTAGCAAGACACGAAAGAATTACAAGCAGGTTGTGCGATCGCACTGTATCCGCACCAATCGTTCGCGCTAAACTTCACCGTTCGCTTCAAGCCTGAATCTCTCGAATCTGTACTCTGAGATCTTACAATTTTAGTTAGAGTTACTTGGATTTTACGAAAAACCTTCGGAATCCTATCCTCCAAATTTAGTGATATTCTACAATAGCTCTTTCACATTAATTCTAGTAAAAGCCTTTATAGTACAATCCTTTCTTCTCCTATCCTATCTAATCCTCTATAACGTCCTTATCTCTTGACTTTAATCTTAATCAAGGACAAAACGCGTCGATCTCAAATCAAGATTACCTCTAAGATACAACCATTATCCTTGTAATCAATGTTAACTTTTCCACTGGAAAACTTTTGTTAAAACGATAAACACTCGTCGTTCTAATTATCCGTCACAAATTATGTTCCCACTAAATCTCAGTGTTCACTCGAAGACACTCGCGATCGATGGAACTCCACCAAGATCGATAAGATTCACGAAACTTCGTCAAGTTGGGCGAGATCGATGAAGCTTTTCGCAATGAACGATCGATCTTCTGGATCGAAATTTTGTGCTGGGCGAAAAGATCGATCCTCAAGCGGTGCGATGGCGCGTACGATGCGAGTTATCGGTCATGCTGACACAGAGAGGTGACTCTGGTCCGAGCGGATGAACGAAACTGGCGAGGGCCGGTCGCGCGCCTCTGCGAATTACCTCGAAGCGGAGCGGAGCGTTCGGTGGCGCGGCGCACGTCTCTCTGTGCAGCGCGAGCCGAACTGGCGCAAGCTCGCCGCCTCTCGCGAACATCGGGGGTAAGTAACTCGTTCGCCAACCCTTTACAAGCGCGCCAAGACGACACACACTGGTTCTGTAGCCACCGTTATGGAAAGGGAACGGATATATGCGGGCTCGACGTAAGGAACCAACTTTCCCTCTGGAGCTTTTTGTGGGGGGAAATGGCACGCTCGAGAATAGGGGGAGATGCTCTACAGTTTCGTGATATGATATACCGATCGTCTCAAGTGCGCGTGATTTTTGATAGGACGTGTTTTTTGAAACGTAACTAAGATATAAAAGCGTACACTAGAAATTATGGTTTCGTAGTTTTACGAGTCATGTGTATTGAACGTATTCTCATTTCGATGCATGTTGTTTTTAAAGAAACATCAACTTTAAAAAATGTCATATAAGAATTGGAAACTCTAAATAACAATCACAAAAAATACCTTTCTATGTGCTAAAATAAGAAAATAACATATTATTGACAAATTTCAAACAATCTCAATGAGAAAGAAAAAGTTAAAGTTTCCTTTTGAAGGGAAACAAGAAAATACATAGCGCAGGCCTTATTTACACAATATTGACGATTTTCTACGTTCTTATAAATATCGTAGGTAGAAAAACCGATGTACAAAAGGATTGATACTCAAATAAAAGAAACATACTCTCTTCGAATAACTATACTGGCCATAAACTCAATATATAGAGTATACAAAACGTCCAAGTGAACCTCTGTTTCTACAATCAGCCCTGAGAAATTCAATCGCAGTTACTAGGAGGAGCTCGATCTTTGGTTTGAAACAAATGCATGCACGATTCTCGTACACAATATCTGGTCGAATCGAAGATATTGGCGTTTTCCTCGAAAATCAAATTACTCGAACGGTGTAGGAACACGCGTACAAGATCACATAAAACATTGAAAAATAATGTTCGTGCTGGAAACACAGGAACGAATATGCAGCCACTTTATCAGACCGCCCCGTACGAAAAGAAGAAAAAGAAGGAAGAAGGCGAAATAAGGTCTCTTGCAAATGAACGTAACAGGATGTATCCATGAGGCGACAGTGAATTATATTGGAATAAATTGAAAAAGAGCACAAACATTTAACTGCGTTACTTTAAACTTTTGCCATCTAACCACGCGAAAAACTTCTGAATTACCTTTTGTACACGCTTGCCAAGAATGTCCATGCGAATGAAATAGAACGACCCCTTTTATAGCATTATGAGAATTGTACCACGGTGTATGAAGGCTATGTATAGTACTTTCCCAGAGACGTAATTTTCCACAAATAAAGAAGGTATTAACCTGATTAACGAGAAGTTAGTTCTCGAGAAAATGAAATGAGGAATATGATCAAAATAGTTTTTCCTATTGAAAAACACGAACACCGAAATACCAAATCTTGTTAATTTGCTCCCTGCTTGAAACCGAGCCAAGTTATGAAGCTGCTAGTTGGTGAAGCAATTAAGGAATTTGAGATATTTATTCAACCGAGAGTGAGAGAGAGAAAGAGAGAGAGAAAGAGAGAGAGAGAAAGAGAGAGAGAGAGAAAGAGAGAGAGAAAGAGAGAGAGAGAAAGAGAGAGAGAGAGAAAGAGAGAGAGAGAGTGAGCGAGTTTATTATTCGTTAGGTTATTCGCTGTTTTGAAGTTACTTGAGCTACATGTTCGACTAACACGTTTACATGAATATTATATTTTCCGCTTCAGAGTCGGGCAAAGTTATCGTTTGAATTTCAAGACACGGAAAATCAAACTGTACGCATTTCGACGTGTTACATCACTGTACACGTCGGTCTACGTTTCCTACAGCCGATATTCGAACGAATCGATATAGCGGAACCAAACATTTCTGTAGTGAAGATACATTTAATATAATATAGTCGTTGGATATTGATTAGGAAATTTAAGAACTTTGTGTCTGAAATAAATATATATATTTGAAATACAAGCGAGAAGAGATTAATAGTCTAATCAAAGAGACAATTTACTCCGTGTACAGAGGAAACTTCTAATTGATAGTTTCTAGACAATTGATTCCCCGGATAATCAACGTTCCACTTTCATCTCTTCTACTTCATCACCTTTGCACGATCGGTTATAAGCGTATCTCTTATAATTTTGAGCAACGTATTAATAAACATCGGATCTATCAGCAAGAGAATAATAGCTATCTATGATTTACATTTTAAACGCATCATTTACTAGATGAAGGACAGAGATAATAGGTAAGGTATTCAATCTTTTTTTGAAAAATAGCAATCGCGTCAAATTTTTAACAATTTATTTTCGATCGGAGAAATTCTTAAAAAGAATGATTATTACATTTATCAAAATTTGAATTCACAGAAACCAGAACCATTAAATCAGAAAGATAATAAGATAACAATTGTATCGAATTCTTAATAATTTTTCCTTTTTTCGCGTTTATTTCGCTTATACGAAAAATCTTTCTTAATCCAGCATAGATTTCCGGGTCACTAACGGCAGTGCGTTGCTAATAAATCAAGATCAACCACGAACAACAGAATTTTCCAACGATTAATCGTTGCAACGTTAAAAATGAAATCCTTCTCAATTAAAAGCCCGCCCTAAGGTAAATAAATCATCGACTTCCCGGCAGGTTGGTTGCAACCGGATTCTTCAAAAATTGAACAATGGAACGTCAATCATATTCTATATAGAACAAAGAGCGCATAAAGGAGATTCTAATGCGGAACCAGATCACATTCAAAGTTCGATCCTATGCAACAAGATATTATTCATGTACCATCCATCAAGATACTAAAATTTCCTTCGTTCCGCGCGTCATAGAAACCTCGTTCGTTATATATAGCAAAACTTTCGAAAATGACAGCTCCAGCAAAACGAACTCTGTTTGACACACATACGTCATCGTTATGAACTCGATATGCCCACTAGCAGCCGTGTACATGTTCGATATCCAAACGATCAGTGTCACCGAGCGCATCTTTTCATCTATGTGTTTCGTGAGAAAAGGATTGTATCGATTGTTGCGTTTCAATGCTGTCATCGTTTGCTACTGATTTTGATCACGATCTATTTAAAGATCACACGATGGAGACATCGCATGCTCTAACTTCTCGTATCTTTTATATTTTAGTAAAAACCAGATTCAATTTGTTCTCCAATGTTGCTAATTGAAATGCGCAAAAACCCACTTTATTACGGGGAGTATTAATGAAAACGTGTTCCAGTTATTTCTTTCATGCCGCGACACGATATTGCGAACGCTATTTATACGGGATTTGAGGGGCCCAATAAGCAGATCTTGGGACGCCCGGTCTTAAGCAGAACGAAATGAAGCAGCAACCTAATTAGCACGAGAAAAAAGGGAGGAAAGAAGAGAAAAAAAGAGTAGAATTCCAGACGTTCATTACAGGGTAAACGCGCTTCACCCCCTGTTTGCCTGTCACGAGAAATAAACGATTAATAAAATAAATGACGAAATTTCAGTCGATCTTCTTGTTTCCCTAATTGCCGAGCTTGACTCTTTCAGTTGACTAAAACAAAAAGCGAACTTTTCTTTAAGCTCCTTTCTTATGGCTTAAAAGAAGAGAATTGAAATTCGCGTTTTAATGACAGCAAACATATTGACCGAGGTTTCTTTCGTTATTTCTTTCTTTCATTTCGAGTTTCTTCTGTTGCTTGGTCCAACTTAGTTGTTTGCTTGAATATTATGAATATGAAATGTGAATTTTATTGTTTTCAATCTCACTGCCTCTTTTATTGCGATAACATTTGTTAAGCTTGTAACAATTTTTACTTTATTATACATTAAAACACATTATTCTTATTATTCAAATGTTATTTTATTTATTTTTAAATTATTTACGTGGTGAAATATATCTTGGCTATATCTTATTTGATTCAAAAATAGAGAAAAAGTGAGAAATATATCATTTCCAATTTTACTCATTCTTTTCTGATTTATTATTCATCTCACCAATCAACTTGCTAGCGACGTGTTCCATTCGATTAATCAGATATTGCAATCTCTCATTTCTATTTTTCCTGTCTATTTCTATTCACCAACATCTAACTTGCGCTCCCAAGCACGTTCCATATCAAAATCGACCAACGAAACAAACATCAAAAGCGTTTTAATCTCGCGGCAACCCAGTCGACAGATCTGTTCACACGATACGGGGACCGAGATTTTTATGAAAAACTGTTCTCTCGTTTCTGAAGCCTCTAGTGATAAAGAAACTCGCTAGAACTTGATAAATACTTCCAAAACTTGGTGTAAGTCAGGAAATACTTGCAGTAAATTATAACTAATTCAACCAAAGTGGCAATAATGTGTAGTCATAAGTTGCAATAGTTTGTAGTCATTAGTTTTAGATGCTAGAGGTAAGAATATGCTAAGGAGTGCAATACAAGTAATGTAAGGATTATAAATCGAAAGTTCGTCCAAAGCCGAAAGGCACGGACCAGAATAAATAAATAAAAAAAAAAAATAAAAAATATAATTAATTCAAGGCTAAAACCGAGAAATAAACGACAGGATTTGGGAAGATTCGTGTAATTAATTTCTACATCTAATAGTTATTAAAAAAAAGAACAGTCTTCTTCACAATGAAAAAAAATTGAACGATTTTACTTTCAGAAAATTTCCAAAGTTTTCTACAAATGAATAACTAATTTCCATAAATTTATTTATAGTAAGAAGATTTGTATTATTAGCGTTATTATATTTCCCTATTCCTCAATTTGTAAAGTTGATCGATATAGCTTCCAAATGGCTCATTTTTCCTCCGATCCCCTCACATGAATGAAATAACGTTACTTCGACACGATACAATTTCGACAGAAACTCCCTCGGTCGACGGCCTGCGATTTGGAGGTGGCTCACCACCCCCAAGGGGAACAGTTTCGTCCACCAGCCACGTGTACAGAGCGTTTTTGCTCGCGATTCTTCGCGCTCTGATGTGTACTGGCCGCTTTTCGAACCACCTCGTTAAAACCATTTCCGGACGGAGACTGGTTTTCGGAGCCCCACTCGTCCGCTTCCCATTAAAATCGGAAATCTACTTTTTTCCACCATTCCATTGGAACAGTACCGGTACACCCAGCGCCGTATCGTTAATTTCGTTGTATAATTGCAAAAAGGAAACATCGTTACACGAACAAACGGTAAACTAATGATAAATCTGTAGGTAAGAAGTTAGACATTCGATATACAGCGTTTGTTGCCCGGTATGGGAGAAAGTTCAAATGAAGAGATTTTCTCTTTTTCTTCGTAATTTTCTGCATTTATGACAGAAGCACGTCAACCCAGAAATTTAGAAAACTATGAAACTTTATTTATATACTAATCGAAACATTTTAATATCATAATAGAAAGTAAATACAATCTAAAGAAATACTTACCACAATTGCAACCCCTCGAGTTTACATTCGCTGGTTCTCTTCCCTAAAAACAAATTTTTATATAAAATTTCATATAACTAGTTGAACCAATAAAATCCAGAAATAATTCACAGAAAACCAGCAATACACGTACGATCAAAGATTCTCTTGGTAAACTTTACACGATGTTCAATAAATTACGGAATTTATTTTATCTATGCGAAACACTTATACATCAACAATTTGATCGAAAATGACGGAACGATTCTTTGGCATAGACCGAAAGTTTATAGAATACTAGCAGTCGGGCTGGTTTCTGTCCTATCTTTTATAGCCTTTGGAAACGTTCGTGATTTCTTCTACTGATGAACAATAATCAGTAAGGAACCTTGGGCTAATAATGCCTCCGTTATGGTCGATACAACGCAACGCCGCGACCAGAAGAAAAGAAGCGTTTCCCGGTGCGATCTACGCGACGTAACTGATTGAAAACGGACGCTTCCGCATGTGCCAGTGATAAATTATGTGTAATTGGTGAACACTTTTATTGTGATGTCGGTTGAACCATCACGGTACTTATCGCACGCTGACAACTTCTATGAATTTTAATTATTAGTAGTCGCTTGAAACAATCTTCGTTAAATGTTTCCATCTTGAAGGCGTTACTCGTTTTATGGTCTTCATCGTGTTTGAAATTAATAAAACAGTGACCATTATTAGTGTTCAGACGCCACGGTATTTGAGAGATTGTTATGTACATTATCGCTATAGATTAAAATTTTACATAGTTCCTTAAATGCTTTATTAAAAAGTTATAGGAAAAATACGAAATGGCCACTGAGTGCTTTCCTGTTCGATACCATGCAGGAATAAATCGTCGGTCCACGTTATAATTCCTTTAAATGTTGTCCGTCATCATGAATACAGGACTGACATCTATGGAAAATAGAATCTATTTCATTAGCGTTCATTATTCAATTTCGCGTTAATTTTCCTTAATCACAGCAAATATTTCCTTTGCATTAACCCCTAACGCGCATCTATTTGTGTTTGATAAACTGTTTCTTTCACAGTTTCGTGCAAAAATCCATTGACATAATATCTAGTGATCTTGGAGGTCAAGGAATTCATCGTCCTCGACCTATTCATCGTTGAGGATAATGGTCATTTAACCAATACCGTACTGGTTGAACAAATCAAAGACTTTAGCAAGTATACATTAGAGTTTGTGTAAACGTATCAAATGGATATCGACAATGTGTTCTTATGCTGTGTCGACGAAACACCAATTCGCTATCATTTTGTATTTTTGTTGCAACTTTAATAAAGAATTTAGAAGCCTACGTTTATATAAAAATTTCTTCTTAATTTTATTGATGGAATATACTAATAAAGCTTTGTGAAATGAAACTGGAATACCTTGTATTTATTTCTAATAGCAGACACTGTAATCGTTCTGCTGTACCTATTAAAACATTTGTTGCAGTTAATGGAGTCATCAATTTTATTTACCTGTAATAAGCGACAAAGATTGACTTCAAGACCATTATTAAAAAGGAAATATAGAAATACAAGGGATGAGTATTAAAATCAAAATAACGCGAAAAACGATTCTTTAACTGCCTATTGCTTTGACAGGTGTAATTGTGGTAAAATACAAGTAAATATACAATATAATCAATAGAAAAAATTCATTTGAATTCATTATGTCGATAATTATAATTCTATGATGTCATTCTGTAATCAAAATAACAGAGCGCAAAAGTCACGAGGGACCTGTCTTCCACAATTCCCTTGGCTGACTATAATCGACTGTTTCTACTAACCGTCTTGCGGTCGCTTTTAAGTCCCGCCAGTTTCATTTGACGTACTTAGACGTGGACAAGTTTCACTCGCGTAATTTTCCCAAGCTAAATATACCGGGTGGTCCATGAATCAATCGCCACGATATATGTATAAAGCGTGACTGAGAAGGGGAAAAAAATTCGTCGATTGATTCATTGATATCAGTATATTTCTAATGTGAAATTAAATTTTTGTACATGAACCTCTTCGATTGTTCCGATGTTTAGACTTGGTCCTATAATTATCTCGCACATATTTTATGACACCCTGTACTATATGTCTGCGTATATGTATTATGTAACCACTATCGAAGCTCGTGGTTGGAGAACACGATGAATCTGTCCCACGGAACGGGCTTGTCAATTATAACGTCGTAACCTGTTTTAGAACCGCGCAGGATAACAGAGAAGATTCGAGGAGAAAAAAATAGAGAGTAGGAGAGAGCGAAAAAGTTAAAAGACGGTACACATTAGAGAGAAGCTTGAGAGTAGCAGTGGGACCCGATGGCCGCACTATCTTAACTAATCTTAACTCGGCTGAAAGTTCGTAACCAATCCCGTAGGAGCTCCAGCGCCTGACTTTGCTAACACAGGAAACGGTTTCGGGGGACCGTTACAGGACATCCAGTTCAATCAGTAATCAAACTAATGGCCGATACAATAATCTATCTCACGATAACGCGACCCCATCGTATTTCTCGCGTTTGAAATCGACATTTAATCAATCAATTGGACCGATTTCCCTTTTTTTTACGGAAAAGGTAGTTAGTGGTATTAATCGAATGTAAAATGCAAAAGAGGAACGGTGCTGATACTAGATGTTACAAAATAAAATATAATATACATAAAAAAATACATACAAATGTATAAGAAATGGAAGGATAGAACATAAAAGCAAATTGGTGAAATTTTTAATTTGATATAAATTATTTAAAAAACTACATGTTTTAAATATAATATAAATGAAATAAATAAAAGTTTAAGTTATAATTGTATTAAACTGAAGTGAAACGAGAATGTATAAGGCCAGGTTTCTAGATTCGTACAACCTGAAAGATATAAATCTTATATCCGCTACTGTAATTATTGCACATCCATTCTAATTCTCTGGCATATTCATCCACTGTGAACGTATATTTATCGCAAACGCAAGTCTTGATAGAAATATATTCGGATCAACTCATTTGGGATACATAAATCAAGGTGGGAGTTGGTTGGAAACCCCAAAACCGACTGGCAAAAGTTTGAAACACGAGCCAATGATTTCGGTTCGGATATCGACTTTATGCGTTTCTCTGTATTATGCGAATATAATATATGTATTTTAATATAACAATTCGGAGACCACAACAGGGTTAAATATTGTACCTGTTTCCTTATTGTTGTAAATTCTCCAATTCCCAAAAATCGTGACTGAAAATTTTTTACTGGATTGTTATCAATCAATTATACCAAAATCGAAATTAGCGATCACAGAAATCGACTGTTGGGTTAAAGGAGACGTTGTTTCACAAAACGAGCCGAAATTTTAGTCGTGTACATACATCCATCCACGAATCACGTACGCAAGTAGGTGAATGCACATTCGACGAAGAGCTGCGGGTATGTAAATTGGAACTAGGCGTTACGTTAGAATTCTAGGTGAAACTCGAGACATGTATAAATGCTTTCTATATCTACGGACATACATATATTTTATAGCAGGTAAAGGGCAAATAGCGTCGGTACAAGAAAAGGAAAATATTAAGTTATTGCAAAATGTTCGTCGCTTTGTCGTAAATGTATAACTTCATTTCACAACGTATAAACGGTAAATCAGATACGATCACTCATTTATGGAACATTCGTAAACGCTCTACACTTACTGTCTGTTTAAGGCGCTATATGGAAGAATCACCTCGTATCAGGTAACGTGGAATCATTAAATTATCATTTAAACAGACATTATTGTGAAAGAAGTAATGAAATGATGTAATTTGGTGCTTGTTGAATTATATATTAATTATAATATCATCGATACTTTTTAACTCTGTAGAGAATAATTAAAATATTTAATAACATGTACTTAGTATTTGTATTAATATTAAACCACCTGAATATTCTCACAGTTTTAATCTATTTATTTTGAAAGAATATAACTCCACTGAAATTGAACATTTTTGCTTTTAAAGATTTCAATAACGCTCCGCACAACGCATTAAAATTTGGACCTACGTTAAAAACCTGACCTCTAAAGTAAAAAAGTTACTGAAACAAGAAGTTAATAATTTCAGAACAAAATACAAAGTCGTAATGTTCCTTTAAAAAATAGATAATAGTTATTTAATTACTGAAATATTACAGAATTGTTTAATTTTATTCGCTATTAAACTTAATAGTAACTTCGTAACACGACTGACTGTCTTATACCTTTGATTATACTTGATAGTACTTTCGATTATATAAAATATGCTCCAGTTCAGCATAACAAGTGCGATAAGCATACCATTACTATGCTGTGATAATCAAGCAATTAATATACAGTTAATTACCTTAAAAAAAGAAACAGCAATATTGCCTAGAACATAAAGTGATAGATTGGACGATACGAATAGAACTGCAAGAAATTACACCTTGTCGTACTATAATGCTACCGTATCATCGCACTATCGTACTATCGTATCATCGTACTAGAAAAATGGGAAAGTGATAATGCTCTCGATAAAGTTATCTAATTACACAGATAATACGTAAAGCACGCAGAATGAAGAAACAAAAAATTCGTTGTCAATATATTGAATCTTAAAAGTATGATTTTATAAGAGATGGAAATATAGCTTATCATGTTTCTCACTCGTGTCCTTCACATTAAATCTTCATTTGACGTATAAAAGAATTTTATAAATTTTATAAACATTATATAGATGAATTTTCCGAATCTTCTCCAAACGTGAATCGTGCAGTGTTATTTCAAGCAGCAGATATCGTAGCTTGAACTCTACTCGAACGTTTCCGCATAGAAAACGGTAACACGTCCACGGAACAATGGAAACGGTCTATCTGGAACGAGAATCGCGTTGAAGAAGCTGCAAGGATGGGACAGAGATCCTAGATCACTTCTGCTACATGGTGCAATGGAAGAAACCATCCGTTAAAGTTTATATTCTACACTCGACGCTTTTCTACCATCACCGGAACTGCAGTGTTCCTGACGATATACGTACGGCTGCCATAAGTCGTACTGTGCGAGTACTGTTATTTTCCAGCCACCTTCCTGCATATCTCGTTGTAAGTGCGTTTTTTTAAAGAAACGAACACCTTGGTAGCTTACATTAACTGAGTCGTGTTAACTGGCGCTCAACCGAAATAGAATTCAGAGAAATAAGAAGGGAACCAATTGTTTATCGAAAGCAATCTAACTGAAACCTAGCAATTAAATGAATACGCTACAACTCTCAGTTTCCAAATCGTATTCACATGGAAGCGGAGAAGTTGACTGAGTCACGACACAAGTTTCGTCGAAATGATTCAAATGCCGCATTGCAGACGAATAAACCTCGCCGTCTGACCAGCAACAAAAACGAAAGAATTTAATTAATTTTACCTATTCTTTTAATAACACGAATATAATAAGATCTCTATAATAACGCTTGATTTTAGAGATCTTTGATTAAAAATTCCGTTTTAACGGAAGTGAAAGAAACCCATCTGTGTTCTTCGTAAGTACAGACGATGGAAGCATGGTATTATCCAGAGCATTCATAGAGAAAAAGCAATTAGCGTTTACTTGATCTCTTTGTGCGTCTGACAACCACTGTTTCCGCTGCTATCACTATTGTGCACGGATTATATGGATAAATGAGAATCCATATGAAGCTGTTGGAGGACAATTGCGCAATAGATGCGTCACTATAAATGAGTCATTTTAAGAGGTAATCGAGAAGAAAAATCTTATTCAACGGTTGGTGTTCTTTTTCAGTGTTATTTAATAGGTGGATCACTGGTTAATTTAAATCCTTAACCTTAGCTTTAGTCTGTATTACTTCGTAGTATCTGAACGTATTGCGCATATTTTTTACAAGATTGAAGTGTGTGAGAATACAAAATTCTAATTTAATATTTAATAACTACTAAAACTTTTAACCAGAAATAATAACAGCGATCTCTCAATAAACAATCTCCCATCCACAGATTAGGAATATGCTGTTACTTAAAGAACTGAAAAATTTATCAATTTGTTTTACTTCTACTACGCAATCTTTAATTATAAGATGAATCAACCGAAAAATCTCCAGTAATCCTAATCATTGATTACCTTTGTCACGCAACTGCCGACAAAACAGTCTCTCGTGTAAATAATTCACCAGGTGTTTACAGTTTTGAATACTCTCATGTACATAAGTAGGAAACAAGCCAGTCTCAGGACGTACATTCGCATAATGCATGGCTGTATCATCCATTGCTTCCTCGAAAGCCAGTTTACCTTCATCTCATTCTATCTCCGACGAACGAATTCTCCAGTGTATTATTTCCGCGAGTAGTAATTCTGCCCTGGAACGCATTATTTCTAACGAAAGCGGATAAAATACAACTAGTCGCCGTTTAGCGGTCCGCTTTACAAGTTCTCGCGTGTTTCCGCCACCATAGCCGCGAGCCGCATGTTTGTTAATTGATGGCGAAAGCGATAAACGTTTTCTAGGAAAGAAACGATTGGCAGAAACGATCGTGTCAGATAGCAGAATACGATCGATTTCTTCCATTCTCCAGGTGTTTCACGCGATAAATTGGTAGCAACGAGATATATTGTACTATACAAAGTTCTCCGGTACTCTGTTCTCTGGTACAATCGGGCATTGTGCAAGAGACGATTCTACGTGAAAAAATAAGTCGAAAATATATATGTAGGATAAAAATTTTTCGTATGACGCATAATTTCCGAGAAAATCGAGACCGAAAATTTGCGAGTACATTAAGCTTGGCTAATTCCTTTAATTAGATTTTTAAATGGAATAAAAATATAACATTAGAATATTTCGTTAAAATAGAACAACTCGTACGTGATTCCATATAATATTGGATTATTTGTATAACAAAACCACGAAAAATATGAACAATAAATAATGAATTCAATAAATTTTATTCTTAGCTGATCGTATAACACTTTGCCAACATTTTTGTTCTTCAACGAGCACTTTTAGACAAATTTAATGCGAGTACTCGTTTCAGGTAACATATAGCAAAAGCAAAAAGAAATAGCGAGATCATTTTATAGGTAAGAAGAAAAAGAATCGGTCGATTGGCGACTTGCTAGCTCAGGATTCGTGGATAACCGGTCATTCGCGTCGTTTATCAAAAGAAACATATTTTTCAGTTTGATATTTCCCTGAGACAGGCGGAGTGAAAAAGTGAGATTCCAATGGTTTCACCAATGAACAGAACAATACAGTTTCTTATAATCTGTTTAAAACATTGACAATTTTTTTCATTAAACATAATACCTAAAACTTTCTTGTATAGAACTATGATTCTACTTATTTTATTTTAAAGTTTATTAGAGTGCTGATGACGGACAAAAATATAAATTAGGCAGCATGTTTACTAAGTTACCATGTATAGTGGGTCAATGTCAAATTTTGAGATATAATGCTTGTATGTAACATCAAAACATACCGAGAGGCAAGCTCTCTTATTATATAATCTAATGTAACAAACTTAATATAATATTAATAAAAAACTTATGCATTAGTTTAATAAGACTTGAATAACATCGAAGCCAAACTAGCTTAACGTAGAACACGAATAGGCACATACACGTAATAGCTAAGCCGGTGAACGGAAAGCAAGGTGATTCCCACAGTAGTTCGTGTGTGGTATGTCTTGGCCGATAATTAGGTATCGATTTCCACGTACCACGAGAATACCTGCAATAATCGACTTCACACGTTCCAGTATCTTCGCTCTGTTGACCGTACCTATTTACCGCGCTTTTTCGAATCGTTCTACCTCCAAGAGTGAGGAAAAAAAAAGCTGGAAAGGGAGAAAGGGAGAGAGAGAGAGTGAGAGAGAAAGGGAAGTCCATTAATCATGAAACAGGAACGGGAGAGACAGGATAGCGTCACGGAAATGAGGCAAAAATGCCGTAGAAGAGCGGCGCATAATTCGCCGGCAAACTCTCGTCCGGAAAATACTATCAAGCAAGGAAACGATTTGTGGCCCGATTATAGATTATAGCGACGATACAAGAAGTAGGAGGACGTTTGAGAACTATTCGTTGACTCAAATTATTTGACTTTTTGAGTGCACAGGGTATTTCGTTTGCCTTGGGTTCCTTAACATTATTTAATTTAAATTTACTATTTACATTTAATTTGAAAGCATTATATAACCGCGAATAACTATGTTTGAAATATTACCATTTTTGTTTCGTAATTTATATTTTGTAGAAACAATAGTTTGAACTTTAAAGAGACTCGGAGATTTTAAGAAAAGCTCGACGCTATAGCTTTCTTGAGCAAGAAACAGCGTGTACGTGAGATACAGACATTTATTTTGAAGACAATGGTAGAGGCCACATAAAGAATAAAGCCTGTAATAAAGGAAAAATGATGGCATTATCGTTAAAAAAGGAGAAAAATTATAAACACCGTGATAGGAGGCAAAAAATTCTGCAGTTATTAAAATCCACTGAGAGGACGAAAATAATAAAACACATCGAATGTTAGATACATATATTTAAATGAGAAAGGAGAAAAAACAGAGATAATTATTATGCGAATATTTACGCTACAAAAGACGTATATGCCAAGACATTTAATTTTTAATTTAATTTAAAAAAGTAGAAGATAGCTTAGTCGAATGATTAAAGATTTATGTAAATAATAAATTAGATTTGATATAATAATAAATAGTAATAAATTTGATTTATCAAAATAACATCAAATTATCTGCAAAAATACATGGTCATATACCGTATTTAATTTTTAATAAGTTTATTATTATAATGATGATTTAAATATTTCCCTACATAATTTGTTAATATACTAAATGAGTTTGCAGTTAATATTTGATGTATTATCGACTGAAACGTCTGCTTCTGCAAATTACCCTCCATGTTTAATTTTAATGATTTATTTAAAAGGAAAAATGCTTGTATGTATAAAATAAAATACTCAATTCTTTCTTTTCCTTGAAAAATAAATGTAATTTCGTCGATTTTAGAGCGTCATAATTTACTGGATGATTCGAAATTATTCAATTCTCTATACCACTGTTAGACTCACTCCAATGATCTGTTTCACAAGGTTGCGGAACATGCTTGTTACGCGTGTAACAGCAAACACGCTTGACCATGCAATTAATCCAAACTGTTATCGTCATCTACCGTGTTGTATGACAGATTCTAACACTCTGTGCATCGATTTAGGCCGCGTAATAGAGTGAGCAGCTTGTAGCAAAGTGAATGCTCTGGTGCAAACGTAATTTAGACTACAATTAGTCTTATCTTACAAATTATCTTGCACTTACTCTTGATGCTACACTTACCCTTCTTTCGTAATTACGTATTTAACTATGTACATACTTATGATATGTTTAATTTTACAAAATATGACCATTTGAATTCGCATTACAGTTTAATCTTATGTTTATAATTACAGATTTGTTGGAACACAATACGACATAAAAAATCAAAAGATAATAGTGAAAATGGTAATGCTCGTCAATTTATGATTAGCAATTTGGAATTTGTATGTATGTATGAAAAGTTGAGGAAGTTGTGTAATAATGCGCTTAATCGTGATAATTATAATTTAAAGACAATCTCCATTATCATGGTAATCTTCATAATCGCGAATGACTTGAAATTATTTTAATGATATGAAACCATTGAATATTGAATATAACAATGGTGCATGTGAAATATTTCAATGCGTGAATTCTACAAAATTATGTAATTACGTTCATATAAACTTTCTGGTGTCGGTATGATTTTAATATCGTAGAAATATTTTATTATCCCAATAAACATTCCTATTCATCTACAGTTACTACAAATATAAATTTTCCAAATGCAAAACCACAATTATCGATTTCACCATTTCAACTTCGAAACTAAGTATCGAGACTGTATGTATTTAATTTGTTGGGAACAATTGTCGCAATGCAGCATGTGATTACTTTGCATACTTCCCGTTCGATTGTGTATCGAATTATCTTAACTACTCAATCGTGAAATAGAACTGAGGTAAACGTGTGGCAGATTAATTACTTTTCATAAATTTCAGTTTAAGAGATAGCATTTCTCTTATTTTATGACATATCTGTATCTATAATATTCGATATTCGAAAGGTACATGAAAATTCTCTAATGTTTTTATTAAGGTGTCGATTGATTATAAAATGACATACTGGTGCCGGATAATTTACAATCACAGTATCATTATACGTATGTATAATGTACGTATGTTATCAGTATATTTTGTCAAATGGATCGATGCTGAGCTGTTGAAATCTTTGTATAATGAATTCGGCGGTATATAATAGAGCGTTTTCTGGACTTAATTAAATGCTAACTACTTCACGATCGTGCATTCGGTATTCAGGCCGAAAGAGCTTTTAAAATGAAAGTGATAAAAGCGAATAGAGGGGAAAAAAGCCTGACGTGACGTTTGACCCTTTTTCTCTCCCGCCATGGAAAGTTGTTGCACCTGAACAGGTCGCATATTCGCATGTATTATCCCTATTATAACTCCACACAGATACAATAAATTCTCTTTCGAACCTTATTTCCAATATTTAAAAGAAATACGAGAAATAATGTTAATAATATGTCTATTAAATGGAAATAATTCATGGAAACAGAAAATGTCAGTGCAGTGCAGACATTTTTAAAACTTTTGTCAAAAATATCTTATATACCTTACTAATAAATATTTGAGTATTGACAAAAGATTATTCATAATATACGTATTTTAAATAAATTTAATTATGAACAATTCCTGACAAAATATTGAACTTTATTTCTAAATGATTCACTTCACTGTATTAAATTTAATAACTGTCCATCACTACCGTAGGATTATCTAGGATATTTTTATTTATCGATAGATCTATTTACAATGGATTAAACAGGAAACGATGGTTATTTAACGTGGCCATGGTCAGGTAGGCCTTTTTTCAGAGTAACTATTTGACTGAAGAACCGATGACACATTGATGGGCCGCTCGGTCCATTGTAGTTTCTAGACCCTTTTGACCTGTCGACACTTAGGCTTTCTCGCAACTTTGTTTATGGTTCACCCGATATTTCTTAGGCCATTTGTCCACGATACTACAATTATTTCACTACAAAAGCAATGCGCTAATTCAGTTTATGTATTAACTATCCTTGAAGATATTGTGCATTGCTGTCGAATCTGATTTAATATGTTTAATTAAATTTTCTTTAATTTCTTGTTTACACGTTCCTAATAAAAATAACAATAACTTTGCATCTATTAAAATAGTCACGTTTCGTTGGATTTTCAGGTAATTTAATTAATTTCTAAATGATATTATTTTGACATCGTCAAAGAAATGTATCGCATCCAAAGTAATATTAATAGGAGCAAAATTACAATTTATTTCTTATTGTGTAAATAACAACTGGTCATCCGCACAGGGAGAATATCTTAATGTAACACAGGAGACTTCAAATTAACAATATTTAATAAAAATAATAACAAAAAATTCTCTAAATTTCTAAAAAAAACATTTACGAATTAACTCGATAATCCAACGAATTTAATTCTCAGATTCAAATAATTATTACCGCGGCGATTCCAGAAGTTAGAAAGGAGCAATAACAATGACTTCCCTTTTCCTTCTACGAAGCGACGAATTAAGCATGCAAATGCCTTTTCGTACCAGGTCTGACGTTTCTTTGGTGTAATTATCAAACTGTTATCTGCGGAACATTATCAGTTCCCCTTTTTCTTTATTTGATTTTAACTTAGGCAAAGGTGTGCGCAAGCAAGCCAAGCTACGCTGTCGGAACTCAAGGCAACTGCTATTATTTCCGCTGAAACTGCAGAATTTCCGTGTCCCTGGCACACTGCAGCCCGACAGAAAGGAAAATTCACATTCGAAACATCTGCGGCTGCTTTTCCTGGTCGCCGTTACAATTAACTTTTAAGAGCTATGCGACGCCAGGTGTCCGTTCGTCGACGCTAAAGAAATTCAAACGTGGATTCGCACGCGAATACTGACTAACGTGACTAGGAATGCGATTCCTTATCGGCTATTAATTAAATGAGATGTGGTTGCATTGGATGCGTGTTTTGACGAAATATCGTCCTGATGAATACGACGGAGCAATAAAATACCGCTCATATGTTGTAATAATGACATGACTCAAAAAATTTGTTAAAAGATTAAGCAATTTAACCTGGATATAGCCAGATGTGCAGAAGAAAAAAAAAATTCCAACAGCCTCCATAGCTCAGGGGTTAGAGCACTGGTCTTGTAAACCAGGGGTCGAGAGTTCAAATCTCTCTGGAGGCAAAATTTTGCACGACTACCCCGCCCTTTCATACTTTTGCTGATGGTATCGGTCAAGTAAAGTTCGCGTTAAGAAACTCATATATACTGAAACTGTACACAAATGCGGAATAAAAGGTATCACGTGGTAACAAAAATTCATTGAATGATTAATTTTTAAAAATGTATTTTTCTTTTGCAAGCTGAAAGAGAACAAATTAGGAGATTATGGGGTAGAAAAAAATAAAATAGAAATCGTAAGAAGGAAACTAGACATGTAAGGAACGACAGAAAGAAAAATACGATATTATAATAAAGAGAATGTAAAAATGTTCAGATATTTACGATTGGTGGTATATGCATGTGACAGATTGTTAGTTTAGGTGTTAAAATATTAGAACCATCTCAAATATCGTGTCCAATTATTTGCTACATTTTCTACAAAATACACCATGTGTCGACAAACTTGGCTATTTTATTTTACACCACATTATTTCCGAAGCAAAGCTGTCTATCGAGATATCTGAATAATTTACGTCACATTATACGAGGTGGGCAACATTTAAATAGGATAGTCAGAGGTAAAGATGTATCGTTCGAAACTCTGGACATAAGTGGGAAACGGATATATCATTCCTTGGTAAATTTACAAGATAGCAATAACGGTGGGCGTGCTGCTGCGAACGACCCTGTTCTAACGTGAACGGGAACGATGTATTTCGAAATTCCCTATAATTTCTACCACGTATCGTTGAATATACGATGCCTTTATATTACCGAGCAAACCGGGCTCGGGACACGGAGCATTCTCTCTCTTCCAACAATGCTAAAGCACTTTGTGCGCGGGGCTGACTTACAATTCACCCCTCCGCGGTCTTTGTTGCACGAATTTATCGATTTCTTACCCCGATACCTGTTCGATATCGTTCGAACGTCGAGAAAGTCGGTAAAAAGCCACCATTAATTTACGAGCTATAAAGGGTCATTGTTTTACCACCGAATAAAAGCCCAGAAGAAATTTCGAATGCTTGCTGAAAGTCCAAGAAAAAGGACGATGGTTCCTTAACTGATCACTCTCTTTCCTCCATTGAGTTTGATAGATAGTAATTAAAAGGTTTTCAAAGATTGTGGAGTAACAATTTAGAGGATACGGCGAGTTTAGACCTGTAATTTCTTTTCGTAATTGTCCTGAAGGAAACCTCAACTCGAAGTGAAAAATACAATTACCTTTTGAGCCATATCACAGCTTTCAATTCAATTATCAATTAATACATACCAGGAAAAACTGCTCGGAAATAATCTCACGAGTAAAAGGAAAAACGTATCAAACTCGCGAAACCGATCACAAAAATATAATTGAATCACATCGACGAAATTGATACATGGAGAAGCGGAGAATAATGAATATCGAGGATAGTGTGACGTTCAAAAACATTTCGGAATTCGTTTATCGTAATAGATGGGATAAATTCGAAAACGGTAAGAGTTAATTTAATAGGAAGTACGTAACGCAGTTTGAGAATCCAGAGAGAGAGAGAGAGAAAGAGAGAGAGAGATAGAGAGAGAGAGAGAGCCAGCCCCAGTTTTCCAGTCGACCCGATGCCCGCATACCGTGGCCCCTGATACGTGGTTAGAAATTAAAGCGAAATTCGCGTTAGCTTCCCTTCCACGCGGTCGGAAACGAAAGATTCCCTCGCACCATCCGGCTGATATTAGTCTAACGAAGCTGTAGTCAGACCGGCAGTAGAAGCAAAAGCAAAAGCACTCGGTGTATTCTCGGTGACGAAGTCCAGAGAAAATAAAGGGAGTCACGATTCTCGGTAAACCGCTTAATTTGAATTCCCAAATTTCGTACGAGCCAAATTAAAACCGCATGCATGCCCGACCGATGAAAAACTCATCAAAGAGTTTGGGGTTACGTGACTGATCAAGTCGTAGTTACTGGATGAATCGTGATTTTGACGAGTGGATTTCACTCATGTTTGGAAGTGTTTTCCACTTTCGTTTATTTTTTTCATTTTAGTTAGATTCTGCTGGATCTGTGCGAAGGATGAAAATTAAACTGGTTTGATAGAAAGAGAGAGAGAGAGAGAGAGAGAGAGAGAGAGAGATTGCTCAGATTTTCGTGTTGTAAGATACGGATAGAATCTATATCCTTAACAAATCATCAAACAATCAAACGAACGACTTTACAGCCTTAACAAATCAACTGGCACCGTTACTATCTCACAATCGTTAACACTTACCTTCTTAAATCTTGCAATCTCAAAATCATAAAATTATAATCGTTAATATACCTCTTCCTAGATTTCATTTTTCAACATGTTCCAAACCTCGCAAAGGAAATCGCATAAATTCGCGTATTGCGTGTTATAAAACCTTCACCTTATCAAACGATAAAAACCTGTGACACGCGACGACCCACGATGGAAGCGGATACACGTCGTATCCTTGGCCGTATCTAGACATATTCATAGATCCGGAATTCAGCGGTCGAATGTAGAGAGCGTGTCCTCGCGTGCGGAACGATTTCCATCGGACGGTGCATTAGGGCCAAGCCAGAAACGTTTGTTGATTTTTCCCCGTCGAAAACGACGACGATTTGTCCGCAAACATTTGGTTTCCCCAAGCTATGGCTCTCTACAGATCCGTTCGTTCCCATTTTTCCTTCCGAGCCCAGCAGCCCTGCTCCCTTTCCTTCCTTCCTTCCTCCCTTTCCCTATTGTGCAACAACAGCAACGCCGTTTATGTTTACACCTGTGTGTTCGTTGCTACGTGTATACGCGGGAATGCACCGATTAAAGACAAAAATGGAGCACAGGTACACGCTTTGAATACTTGCAGACATTGTGCAGAGCACGAACCATATGTCGGCTATTTGGACAGAAACTGCGACTTGTTTCGAGGAACACGCCACCACGTTTATCAAATTAAACATTCACGGCACATCGTTGGAATGACGCTTATTTTCTTCTTCTTCGTCGTCGTCGTGGTCTTCCTCTTTTTAAACAGTTTGAATGTGAACTTTGCTCAAGTGAGATTACAAGAGTAATACCAACATTGACATATCTTTTTTTAATCATCCAGTAATGACAAAAAATGTTTTTTTAAAATGTAGAGAGATACGTACAGATTTAACGCTTAATACGTTTAACAAATAAATTGTTATTGATACTTCAAACCACTTTAATTAACAAAAATAGAATTAGAAACACGATTCAACAGCTTTTTAATCATCCCTTCTAAGAAAACCTGAAGCTTCAAAGGCTTGGAGGGTTTCGTCACCCTCGGTTCTAGAAACAGAAAGACACTTGAGGGTGCCATAAATTAAGCCCTCTCTCGTACTGCGTCGTGGTTTAGCAGGCCCCAATGGTTTTGCGATTGCGATGCCTAGGATACTTTTGCATTCCTTGTATAGTCGTTAGCGTGGATAAACGTCAGAGTATTATACAAGTATCTTGACCTTTTCAATAAATCTTACTGTTAGTGTTTTAAACAAACTATGTATTATATTAGTTTGCTTCGAAAAATTATATTTTGGCCAGCTTATCTAAGATTTGGCCCACCGTACGACATGGTCGAGGTATTTAAGTCTTTCTTAACTTTCGTTACGAATTTTCACTCATGTAAACTGAAATAAATCTCCATCGAGGTTTCAAATGTTTATGAAAAATAAATGAAAATTTCGAAAAATCCTTTTACTTGTAGAATCTGTTTTCACTCGAAAGAGTGGCATGTTATGGATGACGCATAGCGTATGCATAATAAATCACGGCCGCGCGTTGGAATTCGCTTAAATAACACTATTACCAATGAATGCCACAGTTACCGTATAATCATGTAATTAGATAATCGCTAACAAAATCGATGTACAATTTGCTTGATGCATTCGCCATCAGTCCACTTACAATTTTAATTGTTAGAAATTGTGTGTTTGTCAATCAGGAATACACATGAATACTAATTATGCCTGATTTAATCGACAATTTCTTATTTCATAATATTAACGCGGAAATTAATTCTGAAATACTATTGTCTCGATGACTACTTCATACAAATAAAAATAACACTTTGATCAGATATGGAACCATGTACATAAGGTCAGCGTAATGTATGTAGGTAGATAAGAATCGCATGATGGCAGAAATTCATACTGATATTCTTATCTTATGAATAAGTTTGAATGAAATGTAGATGTAATTAAAAAATACTTCTATGTCCATCTATCAAAACTACATGCGAAGATTAATCATTTTTTATTTCATAATATTTTTGATTGTTTTTTGATTTTATATAATATATAATAAATTGATTTATATAATAGGATAAGTGACCTTAAAATATACAAATACATATCAAGATGTAAAAGATTAATGAAATAAGAACTGCAGCCTAATCGAACAGGGAACTATAAATAGAAAATAAATAAGCATATCAGACAAAGTGTTATGAATAAGGCTGCATTATTCGTTACGTTCCCATTACATAATTAATTTCAATGACTATTACACGACAATATTAATCATTTGTAAACTAGACTTTTCAGAAGATTTCTTTCCAGTTCTGCACAGTATTATGTTTCAAGCATACGTGGAAGTAAAATAAGAATATTCATAATTATTTAACTTCTAACTGTAAATATTTCATGAAACGTAACTTTCTTCTATAATGCCAAAAGTTGGAGGAGTGTGAGCCTCCATAGCTCAGGGGTTAGAGCACTGGTCTTGTAAACCAGGGGTCGAGAGTTCAAATCTCTCTGGGGGCAATTTATTTTTTTTCTTCTTTAATATCCATTTAAAACATTATTAAATAAATAAAACATATTTGCAACATAAAAAAAGGCTATGAATTTATAATTCTATATACAAAAAATATTTTTCTGCAATAATAACAACCAAACAAGCAAAAAAACATTTCTATTGTCTATACCATATAAAAATCGAATAAATACATGATTATATATTTTACGATATAGTTTATTGCCATCGAAACACTAAATAAAACGAGTAATATAAATTCGCGTATTAATACATACAGTTAGCTTTATGGAATTGTCACAAAAAATCGTTACAACGACGTGTTACTAGCTCGAAATTAAACGAAATTTATAGAAATTCAAGTCAGGAGTTTATATACAATATTAATGTTTTTCTGAATAAGAACAATCGCGCGTGCAAATATTTGTAACGGTTCAATGAATTTCTCACTGTCCTCGTAGGAACTCTTCATCCTAAACCACTGGTGCTTCGCTATCGATCACGACGATAAAACGTGTGCAATCCACATGTGGACAAAATATTTCCCGCCGCTGTGTATTACTTTCTTATACGAACTTATTGGACGTGTGGTAAAAATTGTGTCTTTGTTCAACTGGAGACCATTACACCTTATGAATCGTTTCTTCATAAATCAAGAATGAGTAAAAGGATCTAATAATCGTTTGAAGCGTAATAAATATAGTTTTTATTGAGATCGTAAAATAATATTAATATGTAATTTAATACTTCTGAATTTGGAATGATTTTTATTTCTCTATTAGCTTTTCTTATTATATAAAATAAATTTTTTTACCTAAAACTTTTATAGGACAACAATGGGACGAAAACCAACGAACAGAAATAAAATTACATTAAGTAACTGAATTAGAAAGAAACATTACATAATCGAAATGAAATCGTAAAACTGCCACTTCGTTCGTTACATTATTATAATTTTTCAACGACCACAAATGACTTTGCTCTCATTTCTTTTTCACATTCATAATTTGCGATTTTTATTTAAAGATAGTTTTTATTAAACCAACAACGTCGTGTCATTGTACAAATAGTACTTTCATGATTCGATGATATCACGTCCTTGTTGAAACAATTCGCGACAACGCGAAATTGAAACTCGACGACGTCACGCGTCAGTTTCGTTGCATTTAAGCGTTCTACTTTCCTGTCGTCGTTCATTTAGATTTATAGAAGTGCATTGACTCGGTGAACTCTTGAACCTCTACTCGTACGTCTTCGTCCCGAGTCTAGTTGGAGAAAAAGAGTCCTTCGAAGAAGAACGCTTAGAAATAGAATAATAGAAAACACGATATCCACGCGTTTCGTTTCGCCGATAACAAACGATGCTTGTTTAAACTATCAAGCAAGAGTAATGAGAATTTCGTCCCCGCCAGCCGAAGACACAGCGTAGAGGGAGAGAGAGAGAGAGAGAGGCTGGTCTGTTTGCTTTAGCAACTGCTTTGATCTAAATAGGTTCGAGGGACCAGCGAGTTGAAAAGTAGCTCGCTTTACTTCCCGTTTCTGGTAAATATTAATTTATGGAAAACTGAAGCCGGCCGAATGGAAAACAAAAGACCTCCTGCCTCGTTAAAATTTACTCTCTGTTCTCCGGGCAAACGGATTTATGCATCTGAGGATGATTTTCGTGTCAACTTTGTTTTTTCACATCTACAGGAATAAAGAAGTTCCTCGTTGTAGAAGTTAACTTTTTCCCATTTTCTCAATTTCGAATCTACAAATATAAAGAAGAATACGTTCATCTGCTCGAGAAATGAATGACCAAAATATTATTGATAGAATTGGAAAGGAAAAGAAGTTAATTGTCGGTATAAAAATGCATTTTTAAATCATAAATTATTAATACGGTATTGGTCAATTTTTTAACAGATCATTGAAATTTATCACTTTGTGATTTTATAAGAAAATTTATTATCTCGCGTCTCAGCTTTCCCTCGGCAAACATTAAAAAGTACAAGAAGTGAAAGTTATCAAAATATTGCAAATATAGGACCTCCAAATGAAACAAGAAAGAAATACATCTGTGAGACAGAGAAACGTAATATCAGTGTAAGTAACACGAAATAGGAAGAGAATTAACACCCATGAATTACTGGCCAAAAGCAACGAATAGAGCTTACGAACGACACACAAGCAGACACGTTCCATCTGACCGTGTGTATTATCTATTGGTTAAATTATCGATTTCCGTTGCATAGCAGCCTTCAGGCAAACGATAGGAAATGTGTCAAAGCAATTTCACAATATCCCATGCGAGACTGTCCGACAATTTATCGAAATGTTCCGAATCTCTTGGTAAATTGATCATGCCTACCGATGATTTATCTTTCACCCATCTAATTCAACGTTCGCGACAAGTTCGACGTTAAAACAACAATTACGATACGCTTAATCGGGGTGAATATGTGAGTCAACTGATTGAAAGAATATTCTCCTTTCTAAATTCTCCAGAACTTTGTAATAAAATTTCATTTCCCACATCAATTTATATTTTAATTTATTTCCAAATGTTCAACGACAAAAATTTACTTAAGTAACTGATCGAATTCGATGTTGCCCAATGCAACTCCGCTTTCCTCTCTCATTTTTCATCTCTCTGTTGCAAATTCTTGCATGCAGTTAATTATAATTTGCACGCGAGTGGCGCGCAAAAAGATAAATCATCGAATTTTAATGAAAGCGGATGACAGGCCGCGTTGAAAACTTCTTACGGAAGGTACCGCGATGTTATTAATTTACCAAAGACAAATTACCCTGTCTCTGGCAACAACCTGTTAAGTTCGCTGTCGCGACTTCGCCTGTTATATCAAGATCCATGAACAATTTGCAGCTCCGTAACAGGTCTTATAATTACCTGAATGCCGCGCATCGCTACACATCATTGGTACACATCGCGCGTGATAGTCAACCAAATATTGTCAATAAAGATCGACAGTATGCGATATCGTGTAATCGAATACGTTATCAAACAAACTATCAACGGGGTATCCCAACGTTTACAAATGGGAATGAAGATACAAAGGGAAACTTTGATTTCAGCACGTTCAATAGCGTGGTATAGTCCTTTCTTCAAAAGAAAACCACATTCAAGACGTAATGAAACAATTTTCTATCTTTAAAACTACGTCTCAATTCGAATCTTTAAAACTATCATATTCCAATTAAACCATCGTAAAACTATCTGAATACATGGAATCCGGTTTCCCTCGATCCGTAAAATAAGCTTCTTTCGCTTACAAAGAACTCGAGGACGTAAAAAGACCTACGAGGAACAAAACCGCAATAAAAGAAGGAAATCCTCTCACGAAAAGGCGGAACTTTATGCAAATTCGCATAAATCTCCCAGCAATCCGGCCTCTAACGAGTTCATTTCCAATCAGATCGTCACTGATTTTCGTTAACTCCCGGTACATTACTGAACAAATAAGGAAGAATTCACGCTCCCTTCATCTCTTTCCACTATTTTCATCTGACCGTGTAAATTACACGACACAACCAGCGAATATCATCCCACGTATCCGAGTCTCGCCTGAGAAACCGCTAGCTTTCTGCCCAATTATTTTCGTATCTCTGCCAGCTATGACCGCTATCCGTCCGTATCCCTCTGCCCTCACTCTTGCGGCTGGTCGTGGACCACACGTGTCCTTGTATCCATTCCCAACTACCTTTCACCTGGATATCACATTCAGGAAATGGGAAAACCATAATGGCCGCTGAAATGCAACCTCGGAAAATGTCTACGGCTATATGTGCCTCGTCCCGTTTCCGACGCTATATCTAGACCGAGTGTGGAACACTCGGCATGTACAAAATTGAAAAGTCTACAAGGTACGTAACAGGCGAGGCGGACAATTCGAATCCAGCCAGATTTATTCGTAGTTACAAGAATATAATCAGAGAATTACGGCGCAAACATGCTCTTCAAGGAATACGAGCGAAGAGTGTCTGTAGGTGACTACATGGTGATGCTAGAGACGATTATTTGATGAATAAGTGAAATTTCATTTGCCAAAAAATATCGTAGTCAATAATTAATTATTAATACGATAATTTTGCACAATAATTAATTTATCATCTAATAATACTAAATACACCTTCTTCCATAAGAATTTTACATTTTCCGAATGCGTGTACTATTTTATGGATTTCAAGAGAAAATTCGCGCTATCGCGTAAACCATCGATGAACCATATAATGCTATGTAATACGTTATCGTTGAGTAGTACTTGGTCATTTTTGATAGAATACAACTTCCACGCAACTTCCCGTAAGCTGCTATTACAAATTCCAAAAATTATCATTTTGAAAGGATATCATTCTCATATCAGAAACAGAAACGTATTCAATGCATACAGAAGTCTAATATAAAGGAGAAGAACGGAACACGTAGGTGACAGTAATAGCGGGAATTCGTATTATCGACTGCGGTCCCAGTAATCGATTCACGGAGAAGAATCGCGTCCTCCCTTTATCGGGGGCGTCAGCGTTTCGCTCGCCACGCGGCGTTGTGCATCTCTCTTCATGCATCGCAATGTATTGCTGCACTGCATTACGCAATATGTCACAGTCAGGTCATACGGGTCAACACGCCAAAGGAACACCGTCTCGAAGTTTCTAAAGCGTTCGAACTTCTCGATAAATTGGCTCTACGGGATGAACATACCGTCGCGTGAATAATAATTATATTCTCTCCATAGAATTTAACCCCTTGTTCTTTATCTAATATCAGATTCATCTACCGAACTGGTGCAAAGTATTCGAACAAATATTTTCTCTCTGAACTAAAAGTATCCGTTACATTACACAATTGTTATGTATATTATCTACGATTATGTCGAAGAAGAATTGTGTTTAGTTAACGCTTAATATGAATAACGGGACGATATGTCTCAAATATGTCTCAAATGGGAACAATAAATAGACATGTAAAAATTGTTTCTAAGATTAAGTAATAGATCTATCTTATCTCTTACTTATAATCGAAATAACACGCTCAATTGGCGGTAGATGTATATGCGTAATTAATTAAGAAATCCTGAGATATCTTGTGTACATATAATCCGACCGAAACGCAATTTCTTTAATTGGTTGCTTTAACTAATAACGAAAAACGGGAGATGGATGCCGTGAAAAGAAGTTCTTTCGAAAGTTTTCAGACAGATCTGCGATCGCGTTTAACAGCGACGAAACTTTTACATTCGTACTTCTTTGAACAGTTGGAAATAAATCCACGGATAGATACATGATCCGGTGAAATCTTAACTTCCCTGAAATTGATAAGAGCATTTGTGCTATCGAATTTACAAAGATATCCGCGATTCTTTCAAGGTTACCATGGAATAGGGCATGTTGTGACTTCACAAAATATTAATTTCTGGCCAAAATAACTTCTAATTATTATCTTATTCATTATCTAATTTATATTTCTTATCAACATACTAATTTCTAATAAAATAATTTTTAATGAAAATGATGTGCGACTAACGACTGAAAATAAGAAAAATAAAAATATGCAGACTTTTCCGCGAGAAACTTGTTTTACGTGAAATGAGCCTTAGCTATAGCGGCTAAACGACCCGAAACGACAAAATGCATAACAAGCAGGCAAGAAAAATAATCAACGTCCACTCGTAAGTTCTTTGGCAAGATGGTTTTAGAAATTCTGCGTATAATCGTGCAGCAGATTCTCGAGGAATGTTCTAAATCTAGAATTTTTAATGTTTCACTCTTTTAAATGTACGTGTTTAAATAAGATAGTAAAGATATATAATATTAATAAATATAGGTATTCCAATTTTCATCCTCTATTTAAAGAACTAAAAAAAAAAAAAAGGAAAACTAAAAGAATACTGCAGAGTTAATACAGAATAAAATAAGAGTAAAAGTACTAATTAAACCGCGAAACCATAAACCATTAAGTAGTCTGTGAAATCAAAACGGATATTAATTTATACGTAGATGGTCGAAAAGTGATCATCTACGAAAATAAACCACTCGACAGAGCTAAGGACCAATTCTAGCCATTCTTCATCAAACATGAACGACTCGACTCAAGAATCAAGTATATAAAGTTTTGCATTCATTATCGTGATTTTTCATCCCCTTTCTGGCATGTAAATAGATGCATCTTTGAAAAGAGGCGAATCACTTTACAATTTCATAGCACGAAACAATCATCTGTGTATAATAAGGCCTAAGTAATTTCTGTATTCGCATCAAGAGACACGAGTGGTTTCTGAAATTATGGAAATAATCATTTAAGAGAGTCTTGTCTGAGACACGTGACGGGGTGCATTGAGAATTTCGCAAATAATCGATCGTTTAAAACTAGATGAACACTTTCAGCAAATAGACGTGGAACATTTGTTATAAAAATTCTCATTGTTTGATTGATTATTTCGTTTGTTTCATTTCTTCTGAATATTTTATCTCTCTCGTGAATATTGTATCGTATAGCCGTTCAATGAATTTAAATTATTAGTGTGGTAAAATAATATGCTTCATCCAATATTACAATATTGCTAATATAATATCTTATGTATATTAGTTTAGTATCAATATAATATTGTTTGCATGAAATTCTATAAAAACGTGATTTTATATTATTTCAAGGGAAAATCATTCTTCGAGAAAAGTTTTAATTAAAATAAATGGTTTTGTCGACCAGAAAAATTTAATGAAGCCAACAAAGTAAAATTGAAATATTTTTATTATAGCTTGTTTGAAAATACCAAAGTAACCAAACAAAATATGATTCTGTGATCTAAACTCTTATGTTATCCTTTATTCATACCATATTTTTAAATATACAAACTCATGTTAAGAAGGTGAATAATGCTATATTTCTACCTTTATTTACATAAATAAGGTTCTACTGAATTTTGTGTCAAAATGATATTATTAATATTGATTTTAAAACATATGAAATAGTATGCTTGAATTTGCTATGTTTTATGAAAGCAATCATTATTGTAGAATACACAATTCATTTTATTTTACTTATACCTTGAATGAAAGTGTTTTTATCAAAACCTAGTTTTTATAAAAAGTTATTTTATCATAAATTAATAATAATCAACATTTACAAGTAAATTTGTTAATCTAAAGTATCTGAAGTTGTATAATATGTACCTAGGAGATATTTATTTCATATTCTAAAACGTAACTCTCAATATGAATTTCATTTGCTTTAACGGCAAGAATACAATACAAGAGAATATAATACGTCGATCTTTAATCCGATACAAAGAGAAATATTATAAACAAACAATGCTTTTATCCTGTACATTCAAGCAAACATCTCATATACAATATTACGATCCATATATTGCATCTCATATGTTATAATTCTTATATTGCTAACGAATCTCTTTTTCGATCCGTCAAACAATTAAAATAAAAATAGAGATCTGGATTCTGTAAAAGAATCGTTTCTGTAAAGGCATGGCAATTTCATTACTGGAGAGAAAGAAGATTAAAAGAGAAACTAAATATGTATTACCGTTCGTAAATTTGAAACCACAGAAATAACGCAAAAGAAAGAAAGAAATCAACTACAGAAATTAACAAAATGATACTGTTACCACAAGATATTAGAGAATTTAGTTAAATCAAATAAGTAAAATAAAATTAAATAGGTATTGTTACATATAAAGTAATATTAATATTAAATTTTACAAATATTACTTTTCAATAATTGGAGACATTCATCGGCTAAAAACTTTAAAAAATAACCAAGTTCGAATATCAAGGATTAGCCCTTAACATGACTTAACATGACTAATTTTACGAACAGTAATGTACGCAGATGCGAAGATACTGATTACGATCGATACAGAAGTCCCTCAAGTTTTTATAAGAGTCGAGATTGAAAGCCTACCGTAACGTTGATTAAAAATTTACGCCGTCCAGCTCGCGTACAAGTCTGAGGGTGACCTCTAAGGTAGAAATATCACTATGCCATTTGGCCGATGAGGCGTTAGGATCAACCGGATGTGGCGTCTCGAGATGCAGTCGATATCTGGAAAATTGTGACTGGTTTTACGCTCTGGCAGATTTACGGACTCGTAAAATTGTCAAAGAAATTCCGGCCCAACTGGAGTCAAAGCAACGAAAGTTCGTAAGGGATTGCCTGATAAATCGTTGGGTTCCTCTCTCACCTTGGGCTTCGCACGTCGATCGCCTCGGTTTCCACGGACAGCTCGATTTTCTCGCGCACTTCCTGCGGCATCTTCACCAACACGGACAACCATTCGCAGGATGCGGTCCCTGGCGTTTTGAAGCCCATCTGATTTAACAAGAAAATGTGACTTAGTTCTTTACTATAATAGAAGTGTATACCATATATGTCCTAAGTTTAGTTTAGGTTCAACTTTTACGTAATTAACGCTTAAATCCACTTTACGTGATTAAGTAGCCACGATTGATCATTTTGCTACGGTTTTCATGGAATTGAAAGCTTTTTTAATATGCAGAATGAAAACAGTTTTTAAAAATATGAAAGAAATACAATCATGAAAGTTTAACTATTTTAAATAATTAATTGTGACGTAACACACATAAATAAAAATGAAAATGATCCTATGTTAAACAACAAGATAATAACGGGAATTTCAGCAAGTGATCACTACTTAATTGCAAATAATATAGGAAAATGATTGATACCAGGAAAACCACGATTCACTGGAAGCAAGGTTGTATTATGAGTCATTTAATTCAATGAAAAGCACTCGTTATTAATAATCTCGAGGGAATTACGTGTAATATGAAAGATAAAAGGAAAAAACTACTGAAAATGTCTCGGGTACAAAATAACATATAAAACACGAGCTGTTTCATGCTATAATAAACATGGTGCACAGAATATTACACGAGAAACAAAATTAACATTAAAAGAAGAGAACTAATTTTAATTAAATCGATTTCAATTCCTGTAAGTAAAAATATAATATACATTTTAATGTAAATTATGTAATAGAAAAAAGAACCCTTGAATAAATAAATCATTACTAAAATATTAGCAATTCGTGTGGCGGGTTAATACTCAAAGAATTAGACATTGAACAATGAAATATAATAAAGTATAATATAATATATCATAATAAACTTTATATATGGAAGAATGAAATAAAATTCTATCACAGCGGCTATTTGCATTTAACAGCACCTATTCGCAACCTGTAACAAGGAATTAATTAGGAAACTTCTATTGAAACCGTGTGCAAAGTAGCCGAGTTTAAAAGCGATCTATTTGCTGCATACATGTTGATAAGATACTAACGCCCAAAAAAATATCTTCCGCCGTCACCGCTTGCTTAAATTTCATCTCATATTCCGGCACCTTTCTTGGATCGTAGGCTTCCGTATTCTGCGAAGCAACTGCTTCAGACGGATGCCAAATATCATCAGCTTCCGCTTTCAGCGGTGCATGCGGGCCCGAGCGGTCTTGAAACTTTCCATTTCGAGCACCGATATCGCCAGGTCCTTAAAAATATCTATTTTACACATCGCGTATACTGTCGCAAAAACTACTTTCTACGGTAAAATTTTCTTATTAAATTGCGAATATTTATTCACTTATAGGAGATGTAAATGTATAAAAATACACTAAATGTAAATAATATACACGAATATTTACAATATCCAAAATAATCAATATTATAGCTAGTAACACATATTATTCATATGTTTATATTATTCATAATACATATAATTTCATATGTTTTAATATGAATATAATACAGTGCAATTTGTTTTGAATAATTTTATAAATTCTACTTTGCAAACACGCACACCACTTTGTTTAAATAAAATGTAATTTTCAAACAAAAATACACTAATTATCATCATAATAATAATAGCTTCAACTTTAATCCATTTTAAGTGATTATTATAGGAAAAAGAAATCTTTGTATTGTAAATATTAAATATTAAACGAGTGCAGAGAAGAAACAATTATATCCTGTAAACTTATTAAATCTTACCAAGTTTCCGAGCGCCAGCTTGTGGTAAATCATCTTCGGAATCAGAATCATTTTTAAGAGGATTAATTAATTCCTGCAATGCTTTCAATTCGTGATAACCAAAACAACCATCCATTTTTCTAATCGAGTGAAAATATCCTTCAGATTGACATTAGACACAAACGACTAATACTGAACGCGCCAATCAACAAACGTCGTTGTCAAAGTAACATACTTCAAATATCGTGCTAGTAAAAGTGACAATAAGGTAGAAAAATTATAATTTCTGTACACATTTTTATTTATTTGAAATATATACTTAGAACAGTGAAATATAGTCTTCAACATAAATAATTTTAAGTAAAAAGAAAATGTATTTAAAATTAAAACCATATGTGAAATGAAAAATAAAACGATTAACGGCAAATGGGCACCTTTCAGAATCACCAACTACAAAGTGAAAATCTTTTCTACGGAAGTGTACCAACATGGCTGACAATATGAATGTACCAGTGTTATCAAAAAAGTGAGTAAAATAATAATACTAACAGAAAATTAGATTTCAAAATTTCCTATCTTGCATCTATGAAGAATTTTTTATTACCTATATTAATAATTTTTACATAACCTACATAGAATAGCGATCGGTGCCATATTTTACCTACCCACGTTGTTATATGAATAACTGATTACATTGATGTGTCTTTTTCAAGCACTAAATAGCAATATTTTTTAAATATTTACGAACAAATATATTTATTGTGTATGTATATGTATATACGTTAAGTATTATAGCAACGACAATTTTAATTAACTATGTTGTGCAACATAACCAAAGCTTTTGTTGATGTGGTATCGCCGGTATTTTATCAAGCAAAATCAACAAAATTGCATCAGATATCTATACGCCATTTTTACATAAAGTGCGTATGTCTTAATCAAAATCATGTTTATTTATATGCGTAATATAACCAATGTTCGTTGTGTTCCAAATTTGCTTACAGTGAAATAAAAAGACGTTTGAAAGCAGAGCAAAAACTGAAAGAAAAAGCAGAAAAAGAAGCAAAAACAGTTATTCAAGCGATAGTGGAAGACCGAACCAAAACTCAGGAGAAAAAAGAAGTTCAAGAAGAAGATATTGCTCCAAATGTGAGTGTATATATATATGTATATATATATAATAATGTTAATATAATATATGATAATGTTAAGGATCTTTTTAATTAAATATATATTTAAATATATATAAAGCTACGTTATGATTGTATTTACATTAGATATGTAATGACTTTTAGGAATACATTAAACTTAGGACTCAAGCAATCAAGAACCTCAAAGATGCAAATGATAATCCATACCCACATAAGTTTCATGTATCAATTTCATTGGAAAATTTCATTGAAAAATTCAGTAATAATTTAAAACCTGGAGAAATATTAGACAATGAAGTATATAGCGTAGCTGGTCGTGTACATGCAATTAGAGAATCAGGTGCTAAACTGATTTTTTACGACCTTAGAGGAGAAGGTGTTAAAATTCAAGTAATGGCAAATGCAAGACAGTATAAAGATGGAGAAAAATTTGCCACTGATACTTCTAAGATAAGAAGAGGTGATATTATTGGTGTAGTTGGAAATCCTGGAAAAACTAAGAAGGGCGAATTCTCCATTATACCACATAGTATTACTCTTTTAAGTCCTTGCCTGCATATGATGCCAAATCTCTATTTTGGATTAAAAGATAAGGTACAAAATGATGAAACTCTTGATATATATATCTGTTTAAGCTAATAACCCTTGTATTATTTTTAATAACTTAGGAGACAAGATTTCGTCAGCGTTATTTAGATCTTATATTAAATGATAAAATAAGAAAAACGTTTCATGTACGAGCAAAAATAGTTGCATATATCCGCAAATTTCTTGATGAACTTGGATTTTTAGAAGTTGAGACACCAATGATGAATATGATTGCTGGTGGTGCAACAGCTAAACCTTTTGTTACACATCATAATGAATTAAATATGGACTTATACATGCGCATTGCTCCAGAATTATATCATAAAGTAAGAAGTATTTCGTTATACTTACAATTAAGTACTGTTTGTAAATTATATATTAATACATTGTTATGTGTGCATAATTGTAGATGTTGGTAGTAGGTGGACTTGATAGAGTGTACGAAATTGGAAGACAGTTTAGAAACGAAGGGATAGATTTGACACATAATCCAGAATTTACTACTTGTGAATTTTATATGGCTTATGCAGATTATAATGATTTGATGTCTATTACGGAAGATATGGTATCAGGAATGGTAAAAGCTATTCATGGCAGTTATAAAATAACATACCATCCAGATGGGCCAGAGGGTGAAGCAATTGAAATTGATTTTACTCCACCATTTAAACGGGTTTCAATGATAAAAACTTTAGAAGAAATTTTAAAATTTAAGTTGCCTCTACCAGATAAATTAAATACTCCAGAAACAAATCAAATACTTAGTGATCTGTGTACCAAACATGAGATTGAATGTCCTCCGCCAAGAACAACAGCTAGATTACTGGATAAGGTAATATGAATTTTAAATTTAAGGAACTTTTATAGTTACATATATTTATCAACAAATTTTTAACAGCTCGTTGGGGAATTTATAGAAGAAACTTGTATCAATCCTACATTTATTTTGGATCACCCACAAATTATGTCTCCATTAGCAAAATGGCACCGTTCTGAACCAGGATTAACAGAACGATTTGAATTATTTATTATGAAAAAAGAAGTCTGTAATGCATACACAGAATTGAACGATCCTATAGAACAAAGAGAAAGGTAATTTAACTAAACAGAAACCTTTCATAAATTCCAATTACAATTTGATTTAAAAAATTTATTCAATATTACGAATATATAGATTTGAGCAACAAGCAAAAGATAAAGCAGCTGGAGATGAGGAAGCTCAACTTGTTGATGAAAACTTCTGTACTGCATTGGAATATGGTTTACCACCAACTGCTGGTTGGGGAATGGGTATTGATCGTTTTACAATGTTACTTACAGATGCAAATAATATCAAAGTAAGTTTTTAAATGATAAAAATATATAAATAACAGAATACGATAAAAAAAAAAAAATATAATGATGATGATGTATCGTTAGGAAGTACTGCTGTTCCCACAAATGAAACCGGATGATCCAAATAAAAACCAAGGAATATCTGAAGATGATAAAACATCAAATGATAATGTAAATCATGTGCAAAACTGAAAGTTTAATTTAATTTTCCCGTGACCTTCTGTCGCAAACTGAAAAATAAACAAGATATACTTCCAAAAATTAATGATTTTAATATTTCGTTATTTTTATTTCACATTTTATATGTGTTACTCACCATCAAAATAGTACAAAACTATAAGAACACATGACAAAAGTATTAGCATATATTATTCACGCATACACAATCTTAATATTTCTACAGCAATAATATCGCTTTAAGATTTGCTTAATTTTCATCACAAATTAAATTTTTGTTACAAAAAATGTAAATCATATTTAAATAGATATTTACATTAAAACTTGGGAGGAAGCAAGCACTGAACAGTAAATGTGTACTTGCAATTTTCTGGCAGCTTCTTTATATTGTCAAATATTTAAGTAATAAATAAATAAAATTTTCTCTCTCACATAATAATAGTGCAATAATTATTTTACAAAAATCCATAAAGGAAAATCTATTAATTTGCTATTTTGTTACCTTCGACTAAATTTACTATTTAACAGAAGTTACAGCCTTTTAGGTATATATTAGTTAAAATTGCCAGAGAAACGTCGAACTATTAATTTAAAATTGATATGTTTCCTGGACACTTATATTGTGGCAGCTTTCAATAGTTCATGTATTTTATCATAGTAAAAAGTATTATGAAACGTGCTTAATTTCTCTTTCGTAAATATTAGTCAGATACAAGATCCATTTCTATCAGCTTTCTTCTTCTATGACATATTTTGTAACAGAATTATAATGAGCACCTAGTTCATACATATGCCGGTGATAAGTCAATATCATTTTTTTTTCATTGCTATAGTCATCACCAATAACATATGGTGCTCCTGATGCCTGAATGACTTCTATCGGACATTTCAACACATGCGAAAGAACCTGTAGCTATTTTAAACAAAAATGATTTTATAAATTTTAGAACAATATATGTATTTCCTTAGTTTATTTAAACTTGCCTCAATAGCTCCACCCCAAGCACTTGTATCTGCCACATCATCACAATATTTTTCATATTGTTCTGGTGAGAGAACATCATCAGAATCTGGATTAGAAATAAATGGTAAAAATTGATTCATATTTTCTCTCAAATATATAGCAGTTTTTGTTCTAAGTTCGTGAAAATTCAATGGAGTTTCTCCTATAATTTTTAGCTGATGTGCAACAGCATTATATAAACTGCAAAAATTAATTTGGTAGCAGTATAAATAAAGTAAAAAAATTCGTACTTTACGCCCAAAATTATTTTAACAATCTATACAAGTAACTCACCAATGGCCATCACTTGGAATCTCATAAATCATCAAACCACGTTCACAAAGTATTTTCTTAATAGTTTGCAATTCTACATTTCTTTTCCCAAAAACATTTAATGCTTCTTGTTCTATAATTCTCTGATTGCGTTCTCTTTCTGCATTTGCTTTCTTGTCTCTTCTCTTCTGTGCTTTCGAAATTCTATGTGTTGGTTGTTCATATTGTTTGTTGTCTTTTGTGCTTTTGTCAGTACTATTTTCTGTATCTTCATTTGCCACATTATTGATATTAAGATGTGTAACTTTCCATGTGGTAAACTCTTCTTCTTGTCTTTTATCTAAAGCTTCTTCTAAACGATTGATTTCCTCAGTTACTTCTTTCTTCTTCTTCTTATCACCCTTACAAATTGACTTTTTTAGCGTTTGTATTTGTGCTAAAATTTAATATAAATTAACTAAAAGGTCATACATTTAAAAAATGTTATTAAAGATATAATATTAAATATTTACAACATAATAAAATTCTATTAACAAATCGTTTACGCACAATATTGTAAATCATCTTACGTTAATGAACCAATAATCATTAATAAAGAAAAAATATCCTATAAACTACAATTATATAATTTTATTACCTTGTAATTCTTTCCGTTCTTTTTTATGTTTTAATGTTAATTCTTCTTCTGTTAATTCTAATTCTGCCATTTTTTTAATTTAGAGGTTACTTTGAAACTTATTTTAAGGTTAAGGAGTAAAGTACCGACATGATAAATGAATAATGCATCATAGCATTTTCATGAATCAATTTCCATTTTTGACATGATATTAGGTAAGTCTTAAATTTCATATTTTTGGCTTAAGGTGAATATCTAGAAATTATTGAATATTGAATGATTGAATCTATCTATTTTTGAGAAAAATTTCAAAATCTGTTATTAGATAAAAAATTAATTACTTTAAAATTTACTAAACATTTCTAATTTCTTACCTATAATTTCATAAATGTTTTGAATGTTTTAAATTTATAATTTAAAAATTTATAATTTAAAAACAGCGGATAAAAGATAGTTACTTATATAGTGCAATAAAGTAATCATCGTTTTCATAGAAACATGATTAAGGGGGCTATTTACTAATATCTTTATGTTCCAAACTATACCTCAAAGAGCAGGCTTTCAGTTAGCTATATGGGTGTTTAGTCCTACAGTTACTGTGATAGGAGAAAGTTGTGTTATTACTTCGATTGTTGATTTAATTATTAAACATTAAAAATGGCAACTGATGAGAATTCTTGGAGAACACAAAGTTTTCGACAAAGTGTAATTGCAAAAATGTAAGTCAATTTATGTCAAAAGGTTATAAACGGTAAAATGTTCCTATTAACATCATTTAAATAATATAAATTATTAAAGAGTAAAAAGTTCTATGATATTTGTATAAAAAAGAAATGTAAAAAATAAATTTATATATTTGAATAAATAGAAGAAATGTGTATTTTTATATTTATTAAATATTTTTATCATAGAGATGAAGCTGTGCAAATGTCTGGAATGCCTACTGCAAAAAACAGTATTGAAATGGAAAATCATGTTTTCCAAAAAGCAAAAACTAAGGTGCGTTATTATTCTTTTCGTTTTTGTTTATTACCATTAGATTATCTGTGTAAGAAATAAATAATAATAAATAATAATAAATATTCCAAGTGGTAAATTGTTAATTATTTCAATTAATAACAAGTTCATTTATTTTCAGGAAGAATATCTAGGTTTTGTGGCCAGATTAATTCTACATGTCAGGGAATTAAGTAATATATTCATATATATATTTATTTTAATTTATATAAATTATAGATAAATGATTAACACTTTATAATATATTATACTTCTTCCAGATTCTAAAAAGGGCACAGGAGGTAATGCACCAGGTACAGGTGGTTCTGGAAATCAGGGTATGCCTGATCCAATTGGGGCATTACAAACATTGGCACGTCAAGGAACTGGAAACAATCAAATGATGAATATGAGTGGACCAGGATCTAATCCTCAAGGAATAATCCCACAACCACCAACAAATACTGCTACCAATTGTAAGTATATATTTTGCTCATTAAATGTAGAAATTGATAATACATTTTTTAACAAGTAATAGATTGTTTAAAAATACAAGCTAAAGTAATTATGTAGATAAAATAATATTACCTTTTACAATATTTATAAATATATATTTTTCACATTTTTAATTCATGTTACATATTTATTTAATTCACAATACGTATTTAGTTTCCATATCTATTTTAATATAATGATATTGGGAAATAAGATATATTGTTCTATATTAAAATATCCTAGTTGACGAGTAACAAGATATCTCATTTAGCTCTTTATTAACATTGAACCTACCAACATTTCGTGTATACCTATTCCTACTATGTGTGGTCAAAATGACCGGCGATTAAAGAAGTAATAGTTTTTATGATTTAACTTAGATAATGGTTAATTTATAACTAAATGTATATAAAATGATGAACTTTCATAAAATTTCGTCCAAATTTACTTTTGTTTAATTTCAATTATAGACTTAAAAAGAGAGACTCGAGAGTGGAGTTGGGGAAACTTTTCCCGTGTTTTATCGCAATGAGCAATAACCCTAAGAAACTTCTCTACTTTTAAAATGTTTGTAACAATGGACTGTAAAAAATGCTAAATTTTATGGCGGTTCCTTAGGATTATTATGGACCTGAGTTAATATGTCTTGACAGCTGGTGGTCATCTTGATCGAGGGATGGATTATGTTTTATGACAAGATTACGGGTGTAACAACTGTTATTATTTGTTATCACTGATTTTGTTTGTCATCTAACCTTGAGATAGCCTTTTCTTTGTACTGATTGCATCTTTTTAAGAATAATTAAAATATTTTGTCGGCCGGTCAAAATGACCGATCACGGTAGACAAGGCAGAGTACAAATTTTTCTCAGAAAATAAAAGAGCAAACTAAAAGTAAATACCGAAAAATATATTGTATGCTTGTTTTAGGAAAAGTCAGAAATTATGAATCAATATGATAAAATTTAAATATGGTTAAATTTGTGTAGAAGTTCGAGAGCGGTCAATTTGACTACCGCTGGTAGGTTTAGCGTTAACTAACTGTTTCATCGTAAATTCTAACATACCAAAGTGCCAAAATGGTCCGACAGTTAGTACATTTTAATTTAAAAAATAATCTGATGTTAATGTATTAACAGATAATGGTTTTATTAAAGATATATGTTACTAAAAGTAAATTTGAAAAATATAATACAGAACCACACAAAAAATCATATTTAATAAAATATTTAGGACCTTATTAAATTCAAATAGAAAGTAACAATTGTGTATTTAAATATAAACATAATATGGAGTTATAGGATTTATTTTAAATGAAATGCAACGTATAATTAAGATGATAATACTTCATCACTAGAAAAAATGTTATTCCATAAATACATTAAATGCTTCTACTAAAGGAAGATCAAAAAATATTTTTATCTTCTCTTCTAATTTAAATATGCACATTCTTTTTTGTTGTACTGATGTATCCTTATTGTGTTCATACTCGTATGAAAGATTATCAGCTTTAAGGTTATTATCTAGTACTATGTCTAGAATAATAATATCTTTTGCACTTGTCTTTTGTATACCTTTAGGCCAGCTTTTTTCTTTCAGTATTATTTTGGTTTTGGTTAAAGATTCATTTACTTGAAACTCTATGTCTTTGTAAACTTCTTTCATATTGTCAACCATTGTACATATATATTCCAATTTTTGTATAAAAATATCCAACAAATTTTTTATTTCATATACCATTTTGAGGATTCTTCTGGAAATGGGATCATAAGTACCATTTTTTACTTTGTCATTAAGTGTAATCTCATGAGGCAAACGACTGTGACCCAAACTAATATACCATTTGCGCAATAGTTTAACATAGTTAAATGTTATTTTAAATTTCATGCCTGGTATATGCTGCACAACAGGTTTATAAAAATAACATACTCGATTATCTGTTAGGTTAACTGCCATACCACATTGTTCTTTGATCTCTTTTGCAAGGGTTGTTTGTTCACGTAATTTATACTTCCACTTTTCATGTAAAACTTCTTCATTATTTCTACGATCAATATATTCATAAAATTTAGCATGAGATGGTGATGTTCTTAACAATTTACGCACATCTGAGTTGTCAGAATCATAAGCAATTTCACTTTCTATGGAACTATCATATTGTGAATAATACATGTTAGTTAATTTTGACATATTTGTCAGTATTTTTCATTTAATTCAAAACTCAAAAAATTTTTGGGACGTCAGTAATTAGGTTATGTTCCTTTTTTCTTATTAACAAAAAGAAGATATACTCTAAGATCTAAAATTTTAATTTATAATAAATTTATTAATAATTTCTTTAACATTAAGATTGTTTTTAGACTTTAATATTGCCTTGATTATAATGAAGCTTTCTAGAGCTTCCTGTACTCTCACACATATCTCTTTATATATACTCTGTACTCTCTTAACTACTTCTAAAAAATTTAAAATACTGGCACTGTTATACATTTCTTATACATTAAATGAAACATATTAAATAAGGGATTAAATAATATGTGTACATAAATATTTACCAAATGTCCAGCTGGAGAAATTGTAAAACACAAATTAAAAATAAAAAAAATATATTAAATGTAGGTTTTAAATTTGCTAATAATTTGCTGTATCATCTTGCCGAATAATGTATAAAAAGCCGTTCAGCCTTCCTGCTGTCCAAAAGTTTATGGAGTATTCTTAGGGTCAGTATCACGAAAATCTCCTACTAATTGATCCATTAAGCGATTTACGTATTGCAAATGCCTTCTTTCGTTTTTATTCTGTTTCTCCTGGTTTGCGCTATATAATAGGTAAGAATTTATGGTTGATATTTCCAAGCCCCAAGAAAATAATTTTCGTCACCATTTTTGGAACTTCCGTATAAAGCAATATGTAGCCGTATATTGCTCTGGTCTTCTATCGAACATATCCTTTCTGGATCTTTTAGGAATCGTGTATAAGATATTATAAAAAATACATAAAATATATGAAAAGCTTGCTGATTCGTCTGGTAATGCCATTGAAAAACTGAAATTCGTTCTGACTCAATCATCATCTTACATGGCGAGTTTACGTTAAACGGAAGATAAGACTTCATCGCTAAAGATCTCTAATTTTATTTTATCAAAAACGTAATACTGTTTAGTTTACTATACCTATGTGTAAATACGTATAAGATTATCGCTCAGAGAAATAGACTTACGATAGCCACTTCATAATAAACGTCCGCAACTGTGAATAGATTCGGGCGGCTATGTGCTGACACGTGTCCGCGACGGGAAAAAGACTTGGATGGCTATTTACCAACACTCATTCGCAAAGGGCTAGACATCACCATCACTGAACTTCACTTGCTAACAACTCTTCGCTTAAAACAGTACTTGCTAACAATTCTTCGATCAAAACATTACTTGCTAACAACTCTTCGCTCAAAACATTTCTACATTTTTCGCAAGCATCACTCGCAGGATGGCTACAAACGACAACAGGTACAAATTCTAATCAACTGCGTCCACTCGATTGGGATGAATCGGAAGAAACGGAAGATAAGACGTCTCTGATTTCGTCTTCCGTGGATCATCTGGTGACTCGGCACCAAAGAGACGAAGAAGATTCCACGTGCCAAGCCAGTACAACCACCAAAGATTAGGACCAAGGTGTTCAAAGACACTTTCTGGGCCGTGGACCAATATTCTAGTTGGGAATTTATTGGCAACGAAGGGGACGACTGCGATCCGGACTACGATTGTGATGCGGATTGCGAGGGAGACAACGTGCCTTCAATGCAATGGCCTTTGGGTTGAGTCATCAAGGTCCATCCCTGCGCCGGCCATCATCCAAACGGCCACTGCTCAAACTACAACGAGTGTCTTGGATCGAAGCTTTAAACGGCTAGTGCCACTACCGAGCCAACCTGATCCAGATGAGTCTAGACAGCCAGCTTTCGAGAAAGAGTTCGATAGAAGATTCAACTAGTTTCAGCATCTGTTAGCTTCGCTATACACACACACACACACACAACTGTAGCTACATAAAACTTTTGATCGGTATCCTCTCAACAGGGGGAAGATGTTACGTCTTGTGACCTAAACACATTCTAATCCATCCTTCGGCCAAGATGGTCACCAGCTGTTTAAACATATTTGCTCGGACCCACAGTAATCCCAAGGAACCATTAATTGCTGACATAAGATTTCGCATCTTTTCCTTTACTGTTAAGGCCCTTAATTGCTACTATACATCCTTCAAGTTGAGACATTCCTTGGGTTGCTCATTACGGTAAAATACGGGATAAGCGGATTCGAAGGTTACTTCTACCAACGAGTGACTGTTGATGGGGGACGGGCAGCACCTATCACTAGTTTTCCCTATATACCTCACCCTCACAGAAGATCATTTGCTACTAACTCTTTGATCAGAAGATCCTTAATTTGCTTGTAACGATTCATTCTAAATACTTTTACATCTCTCCACGTACTACTCGCAGACATTCAAGTCACGAAGGTTGTTAAGATTTAACAAGCAGTAGAAAGAAAAAGGTCACGCTTGACCTTAATTGACAATTATTTTATACTATATTTTATACTATTAATTATTATAATATTAATAATTGTTTTAGTATTACAAAGCTTAAATCAGCGCCCTGGACAACCTATGGCCATGCAAGGTATGCAAAGTAAAATACCAGGAATGGGTATGATGCCTACTCAAACCAATGGTCCAATGAATCATATGGGTCCAATTCAAACTATGCAAACCAACTCAATGTTAACGCAAATGAATTCAATGGGCCAAGGAAATATACCTCAGCAAATGACTCAAATGGTTCCCAATCAAATGGCACAAATTACAACAGGTCAAATGCAACAAAACATGCAAGTATGTATTTATTATTGCAAGAAAACATGCATTTCTTCTTTTTGAACAAAGGGGGACATGAGTAATAAGTGGTATATTTCAGACCCAAATGCAAAATCAATTATCCAATCAAATAGGAAATCAAATTAGTGGATCTATAAGTGGAATTCAAACAAATATGCCACAGCAAATGAATCAGATTACTCCAGGGCAAATAGGTCCTGGCCAAATGCAGCAACAATTAACTCATATGCAAAGGAAGGTATGCAAACAATGAAATAATATGAGCCATTATTTCAAGATTTTCATGAATGCTGTTGTTTTTAGCAAGGGGAAATGATAAATGCTGGTTTTCCTGGCCCTCGAAATGTTACACCAAATCAATTTCTGGGTCAGAGTCCATCACCATCTGCTCCAAGTCCTGCTGGTTTAGGTGCACCATCAAGGTTAGATACAATAGAAACTAAAATTTTTTAAAATTATATTAAAAATTAAAATTGTATTTTATTATTTTTTCAGCAATCAAATGGTTGCATCACCAGCATTAGTTCCTTCACCTAGTCCACAACATCCTATGATGGCAGGACCACAACGATCTGTTGGTATGTCAAAATTACTTTTAATATAAAAATTAGTAATTTTAATCTAGCATGAATAGAAATAAAGACAACAAAATTATATTAAATTAGGCATGGCACCATCTCCTAGCAGTTCTTTAAATACTCCTGGAGGGGTAGGAGCTACCCCAAGTCCACAGCAAGAAGATCAAGCATATAGAGATAAAGTTAGACAATTAAGTAAATATGTAGAACCTTTACGAAGAATGATTGCTAAAATGGGAAATGAAGGAAGTATGTAACTTTAGTATTAACATTTATTTCCACCAGTGCCTTTATGTGCATGTATGTAGTCATTTGTATAATCTTTTAAATTACAGATGTTGATAAACTAAGCAAAATGAAGAAACTTTTAGAAATTTTATCTAATCCTAGCAAACGAATGCCTTTAGATACTTTACTAAAATGTGAGGTAGTTCTTGAAAAATTAGATTTTAAACGAAATGATGCTAGTGTTGGGCCTCCAGTTACGACTTTAAAGGAACATCATTTCTTCAGTCCACTTTTAGAAGCAGTAAGCACTCATCTCCAAAGTCCAGTTGTAAATCATACACTACAACGTACTTTTGGTCCGTGTCTAGAAGCTTTATTTGGTCCAGAGATAAAGTAAGAAATAAATACACTAATTTGTGAATAATTGTGTTATAAAGCATAATTTAACAGAACTTTACTTCTATAACTAGAAATTTACCACAACCATTAAAAAAACAAAAGATAGAAGAGTCTCCTAATGAAATACCAGACGTACTACAAGGAGAAATAGCTCGGTTAGATCAACGGTTTAAGGTAATCTATTTATTTTAGAATCTCATTACATTTTTATATGTAAGTAATCATATACCATGTGTATAATATATAGGTCAGTCTTGATCCTGCACAACAAACTGGATCAAAATGTATTCAATTAATATGCTGGCTGGATGATCGACATCTTCCATGTGTTCCTCCTGTATCTGTAACTGTTCCCGCCGATTATCCTTTAACGCCACCACGTTGCGTAATGGCACCCCATGAATATGCCACAACATTTCTTTGTGCGGTTCAGAAAGCTTTAAATGCGCGTATAACGAAACTTCCTCGACGTTTTTCTGTGTCTCAATTATTAGATACCTGGGAAATGAGTGTAAGACAAGCTAGCGCGCCTTCACAAATTCCCGTTACTGCCAGTACTGTACTAATGGGTTTGTAATGTTTTTACGTATACGAAATATTTTATAAATATAAAATTATTACAATGACATGTGATTGTTGATTACATATGACTTTACTATTATGACATGTCTCGTGTCTCATTTAATTTTTTCCTTCCAAGTACATATATATACTCATACATTATTCTTGTACACTTTGGTTTAAATCAATGCTAATGTTCTTACTAATTGTATATAATTTATTTTGTACATAATTTGTCAATTATAAAATAAAATTAATATTTTATACAAATAATAATTGGTATATTTTAGTAGTAAATTTGTAATTTCTTATACGATATTTTTATCGAATCCATTATATTTTTATTCGAAAAATTTACTATCAATTCTATCGCCCCTAAAAATATTTATTAGCTTTCAAATAACATAATAATATAATATAAATAAGATAATATAGATAATAATATAATATAGATAAATTAAAAGTCACAATAGTAAGAAACCAAATATGGGATTAATTTCCAACTTAAAAAAAAAGACATATATGTCGGGTACATATTATGATTAGGGTTAGAGGCGTGAAACGAATCCTCGTTTGGATTAGACATTGTTGTTATGCAATAGAAAAGATATTGACTAGTGCAAATATACTTATTACAGAATGTGACAAATAAAAGTGGTAATTAGATACTCGAGAGGCTAATGAAAATGATCCTAGGTTCAATAACGAATTCGCGGTCAACGGGATAACAAAATGCGCTTTCTTCAAAAGTCCAACTTGTACTAAACTAACTTGTCTAAGATACAAGTATTATTAAACTAACTCTTTGTTAAAACGAAGAATATTCACCGAGTGTACAGACGCTATGTAACTCGCTAATAAGACTTTACAAGAGAATGACTTTCCTTGCGATGCTGCAGAGGAAAACTATATGGGGTCTCTAAGGAAACGAAATCCACAGATTCGTCGAGAAAAGTCTTCAACCACCAACATAGAAATTAACTAATTAACAGGAACGTCCATTTCCCTCACTTTCAGAACGAAGGCTTTTCTTGACGAATCGGCAATACTATATAACGTTATATGTCATGACGTAGTACTAAATAACGTTATACGTTATATCGTAATACTACATAACGTTATACGTTACAAAGTAATGCTACATAACGTTATACGATATAACATAATACTATATAACGTTATACGTTATATCGTAATAACACATACGTTATAACGTATAACGCTATATGGTAATACGTTACATTATACGTTATATTGTAATATAACATGACGTTATACGTTATATCGTAATACCACTCAAATCGTTATAACGTATTTATACGTTATAACGTATTACCATATAACGTAATACGTTATATCGTAAAACTACATAACGTTATACGTTATATCGTAATGCTACATATCGATATACGTTATATCATAGTACCATATAACGATATACGCCATAACGTAATGCTACATATCGATATACGTTATATCATAGAACCATATAACGTTATACGTTATATCGTAATGCTACATAACATTATACGTTATATCGTAATACTATATAACGTTATACGATATAACGTAATAGTACATAACGTTATACGTTATATCGTAATACAATATATCGTCATACGTCATATTGTAATACTAGATATCGTTACACGTTGTATCGTAATACCATATAACGTTATACGTTATAACCTAATACCACATATCGTTAAACGTTATATCGTAATACTTCATAACGTTATACGTTATGTCGTAATACTATATATCGTTATACGTTATAACCTAATACCACATATCGTTATACGTTATATCGTAATACTTCATAACGTTATACGTTATGTCGTAATGCTACATAACGTTATACGTTATAACGTAATACAACATATCGTTACGCGTTATATCGGAATACCATATATCGTTATACGTTATAACCTGATACTACATATCGTTATACGTTACAACGTAATACTTCATACCGTTATAGGTTATATCGTAATGCTACATAACGTTATACGTTATATTGTAATACTATATAACGTTATACGTTATACCGTAATACTACATAACGTTATACGTTATATCGTAATACTTCATACCGTTATATGTTATATCGTAATGCTACATAACGTTATCCGTTATATCGTAATGCTACAAAACGTTATACATTATATCGTAATACTATATCGCGTGATACGTTGTAACGTAATACTACATAACGTTATACGTTATATCGTAATACTACATATCGTCATACGTTATATCGTAATACCATATATCGTTGTACGTTATAAGGTAATGCTGCATAACGTTATACGTTATATCGTAATGCTACATAACGTTATACGTTATATCGTAATACCATATAGCGTGATACGTTGTACCGAAATACTACATAACGTTATACGTTATATCGTAATACTACATATCGTTATACGTGATATCGTAATACCATATAACGTTATACGTTATATCGTAATACTATATAACGTTATACGTTATAATGTAATGCTACATACCGATATACGTTATATCATAGTACCATATAACTATATACGTTATAACGTAATGCTACATATCGATATACGTTATATCATAGTACCATATAACGTTATACGTTATATCGTAATACTTCATATCGTTATACGTTATATCGTAATGCTACATAACATTATACGTTATATCGTAATACTACATATTGTTATACGTGATATCGTATTACCATATAACGTTATACGTCATATCGTAATACTATATCGCGTGATACGTTCTAACGTAATACTACATAACGTTATAAGTTATATCGTAATACTACATATCGTTATACATTATATCGTAATGCTATATAGCGGTATACGTTATATCGTAATACTTCATATCGTTATGCGTTATATCGTAATGCTACATAACATTATACGTTATATCGTAATACTACATATCGTTGTACGTGATATCGTAATACCATATAACGTTATACGTTCTATCGTAATACTATATACCGTTATACGTTATAACCTGATACAACATATCGTTATACGTTATATCGCAATACTTCATACCGTTATATGTTATATCGCAATGCTACATACCGTTATATGTTATATCGTAATACTATATAGCGTCATACGTTGTACCGCAATACTACATAACGTTATACGTTATATCGTAATACTACATATCGTTATACGTGATATCGTAATACCATATAACGTTATACGTTATATCGTAAAACTATATAACGTTATGCATTATAACCTGATACTACATATCGTTATACGCTTTATCGTAATACTTCATACGGTTATACGTTATATCGTAATGCTACATAACGTTATACGTTATATCGTACTACTATATATCGTTATACGTTATATCGCCATACTACATATCGTTATACGTTATATGGTATTACCATATAACGATATACGTTATGTCGTAATAGTACATAACGTTATACGTTATATCGTAATACTACATATCGTTCTACGTTATATCGTGGTACCATATAACGTTATACGCTATATCGTATTACTATATAACGTTATACGTCAGAACGTAATTCTACATAGCGTTATACGTTATAACGTAACGCTACATATCGATATACGTTATATCATAGTACCATATAACGTTATACGTTATATCGTAATACTATATAACGTTATACGTTATAACCTGATACTACATATCGTTATACGTTATATCGTAATACTACATAACGTTATACTTTATATCGTAATACTACATAACGATATACGTTATGTCGTAATAGTACATAACGTTATACGTTATAACGTAATACTACAAAACGTTATACGTTATAACGTAATACTACATAACGTTATACGCTATAACGTAACACTACATAACGTTATACTTCATAACGCAATGCCATATAACTTTATACGTTGTACCGTAATGCTACATAACGTTATACGTTATACCGTAATGCTACATAACGTTATACGTTATAACGTAATACTATATAACGTTATAGGTTTTACCGTAATGCTATATAACGTTATACGTTATACCGTAATGCTATGTAACGTTATACGTCATATCATAATGCGACATAACGTTATACGTTACAACGCAATAATACATAACGTTATACGTTATATCGTAATACTACATATCGTTATACGTGATATCGTAATACCATATAACGTTATACGTTATATCGTAATACTTCATACGGTTATACGTTATATCGTAATGCTACATAACGTTATACGCTATAACGTAACACTATATAACGTTATACTTCATAACGCAATGCCATATAACTTTATACGTTGTACCGTAATGCTACATAACGTTATACGTTATAACGTAATACTACATAACGTTATACGTTATATCGTAATGCTACATAACGTTATAAGTTATAACGTAATGCTATTTAAAATTATACGTTATATCATAATGCTACATAACGTTATACGTTATACCGTAATGCTACATAACGTTACACATTATAACGTAATGCTATATAACGTTATACGTTATGTCATAATGCTGCATAACGTTATACGTTATACCGTAATGCTATATAACGATATACGTTATATCATAATGCGACATAACGTTATAAGTTGCAATGCAATAATACATAACGTTATACGTTATAACGTAATACTACATAAAGTTATAAGTTTTACAGTAATGCTACATAACGTTATACGTTATAACGTAATACTACATAACGTTATACGTTATACCGTGATACTATATAACGTTATTCGTTATAACGTAATGCTATTGAACGTTATACGTTATATCATAGTGCTACATAACGTTATATGTTATACCGTAATGCTACATATCGTTATACGTCATAACGTAATACTATATAATGTTATACGTTATACCGTAATACTACATAACGCTATACGCTATAACGTAATGCTACAAAACGTTATACGTTATATCGTAATGCTACATACCGTTATACGTTGTATCGTAATACTACATATCGTTATACGTGATATCGTAATACCATATAACGTTATACGTTATATCGTAATACTACATATCGTTATACGTGATATCGTAATACCATATAACGTTATACGTTATATCGTAATACTTCATACGGTTATACGTTATAACGTAATACTATATAACGATATACGTTATGACGTAATAGTACATAAC